>NC_056735.1:598279698-598579698 GCF_019279795.1 Protopterus annectens | reverse complement strand
CTCCCCGAGTCTCCACTGAAAAAGGGTTTTGCCCAGTTGGACCATCCCAGTTAACAAATATTAAATAAATAAATAAATAAATAAATAAATAAATAAATAGCACTTTAAATAAATAATTAATTACATCTGGTTTCTATTTTTAGATGTCTGCAAGTGCTGGCTATTTATGTATACTCTTTGCTCGATTCGTCCCACTCTGCACTGCAATGCACAAATGGCAATTGTAAAAAATAAAAAATAAAACATATAAAATAATTACATTAAATATGATGATTGATTATATCTTTTTTCTATGTTTAGATGTGTTGCAGGTGTCAGCTGTCTATATGTGAGCACTGTTCAGCATTGCTGAGCTCCACACTGCTCCATGCAAACACACATAATAAAAAAAAAAAAACATAAATGGAACATTATAAAGTAAAACTTGAATATTACACATTTGACAGACTTCATAGCATGTCAGCAGTGGCAGGGTGCATTAATGGAGGCCTCACCCTCTACTTAACATCTGATCAGGTATCCACAACCATGAGTAGACTCTACACCTCTCCCTACACTGATTCAATATCCCTGTTTCTCGTCTCTCCTTTGACAGAGTACCATCATTAATATGCATGGCACGCTACCAAGGGGAACTGTGACCATGCACATGGATGCATTCAGTGTAGGCTCTACATGATGCCTATATGGAATTTATTAAATCCCGGGGATAGACAATTTCTGTGAATACTGTCTGCAATAATTAGCCATTCTGTTTCTATTTTCATCTCATTATCTATTTTTGTAACAGCATCAGTTTGTCTAGACAGTTTAAATTCTCAAAAAGTGACTCTACATTATATTATTTTTAAGGTTGGTTTTGTTCTGTAGTCCTCCATGCTTTAGTCTTTAAATCAGATAATAGTTTTTGCTACGTATTAATGCATTTGAGATGTTTGTGTTTGAATTTTATGCAGTGCAAAAGTTAATTTCCAGTATGTTGTATATACTTCTATGGCTCTACACTATGCCACTTCACCTCACTTTTTCTTTGGCATCAAATGAACATTAGTGAGATGTCCTTGTGGCTAGTGCACTCCTATTATTATTCCTATACTTATTAGTATTCCTATTGTACATATCAATATTTTCCATATTCTTCCTGTTTTCCTAGTATGTACATTCAACAAGATTTGAACTTTAATTTGATTATTTATATTCCATTTTCAGTTTTTCCTTTTTCTTCTTCTTTTTTCTTGCAATTCTTGGGTAACTAGAAACTTCCAGCCCCCCCCCTATGGTTATGGTTAAAATAATTAAAACAATAAAAACAACACAGCAGTAGCAAACAGTAGATTCATCAGTATCACCTCCTTGAAACCCCATACCAAATGCTTTTTTTTCAGAAAGAATGAAATATAGTTTTAGTGAATATATGCAGCACTAATAATAAATGGCACCCTCTGAGTGTTTAATGCTGCAACGCCAACCAAATATTATGAATGTTACAAAACTGTGGCTCAGAGACCATGTTTTATCTCCCTACATGATTATATTCCATGCTAATAGCTATATGTAACAGCCAAGTGACAATAAGTAATATGTCATCCTTACTAAAACACAAACAGTTGAGGAATTAAGTAGGACTAAGAATTTAGTTCATTGAAATTTATATAACTATAATGGCTGAAAAATAATTGAAATTCTGTTCAAACCTCCCTTAATGCATTTCAGTCAATAAAACATATTGATGTAAATATCTGACCTCTGTATTACATTTCCAACAACAGGCACTGATCTTTCTATATATTTTCCCAATTCTATGGAGAGTAGGAAATGCTCTTGCATAAATATCTGTGTGAAACTTTTCCAAAATAAAGACAACATTGTCTTTTAGCTGAATTGTTATAATCTTATCTATGTCAGTAAAAACAGAATGTCTATAAAGTACATTATTTTCATTAGGCATGACTACAAGGAGATTAAATAAACATATTAACAAAATTACTATGCTATTAACATTAAAGATGAAAATAATGTACTTTATAGACATTCTGTGTCTTGTACTTATTACAAGGAATATACTTTTACTATTTTAGAATATGTAATACAAGACTTAAGAGGTGGTAGCCTTGAAAACAAAGTGGAAAGGAAAGAGACAGTATGGCAAATAAAGCTGGGTGCAGACAGCCCCCATGTTTGAATGATATGGTGAACATAAAATGTTTCTTGGTTAACAGAAATTTGACTATTAAATTTTTACATATTAATGTTTTACCATAACTGATTTTTACAACCATTTTTTAATAGGAGTTCATTTAAAATTGTTGTAGATCTAATTATTTGTTTAATTCATTGATTAATTAAAGGTAAAGGAGTGGTTTATTATTGGGTTTTAAGTATTTAAAGTTGGTATTAGGCAGTAGTGTTTGTTTTTCTGATGCAGTCTGAATGACAAAAGTGTTGAATAAAATAATTTATGCTAAGACAGTTTGTTCTTCTGTAGCTGCCAGTGTTTTTTATGTTTAAAATGTAAGTAAACTGACTCCCCCAAATCAGGGTATGGTTTACATTATAAGATATATCTATTTTTTTATTTTGGTCCATGTCCTGATATCCAGTGCATATTAACTAGTGTGAGAATGTCCATTTTCATGTTCATTGATTACTGTTATAAAATGCAATTGTTGTCACAAAAGGAAATACTGCCAGCTCAGCTATTTGGAATTTTGTAAATAATTATATGTCATTTGTGAATATCAACATAATGTATTCAAGATGCTTGTATGACAAATGTGTTAGAAGTGTATGTCATGTGTATATCAAACTGCTTGAAGGTATTTGCAAAGTGCTTGAGATGTAACCACAGCATGCCCTACTGGAATAGAACAGAAATGTACCTGCACTATTATAACTGTTTAGATGTATATATTTTAATAGTGGAAACTGAAATAGAGAAGGTTAACTTCAGAAAAATAGCTGAAATTAAATTACTTTATGACCAGGCCATACAAAAGATGTTATCTTTCAGTTTCACTGCAGCAAGCGACACAATGTCTAAAACTAGGGAGCTTTCTGTATTGTCTTGGAAGTGATTTTATGTTTTATGACTTCCACCATTTACCACAGATCTGAGGTCTATATATTTTCACAGGTGAATGCTAAATACTGCTAGCTTTCAGCAATGGGTGTTTTACCTGGAATAGAGTCAGATGATAAGAAATGATGTCATTCTACAAGCTATCCAAGCAGTAATATTTGAACTATTAATTTAAGACATCTCTTAGTGAGAGACATGTTCTGTATTATGTCTTGGACCTGACAACAAGAAGCTTTCACCACACACTTGCCTTGCTCTGTAAATAGGTTAACTAGAGTACAGTAATTCTCTTAAATTCAGGCAGGAATATAGTGAAGCATAGTTTAGATGTTTTATTCATTTTAGACTGTCCTTCAATGTTGTTTTAAATATTTCCTGTGGTTTTGAACTCTGAAGTCACTATACATATATATTTAGTATTGTCTTGTTCTTTTATTATTTATTATTAAATATACTTAAACCTTTCATTGTGGTTGATCTGTCTAGAGATATTTAAGTTCTGAGAGTACTTGCATATTTATTATTGCCACTGTGGGCCACTCCTAATAACCTTGCTTTTGGTCAAACAACCATTTGTATTAATAATAACATTACACAGTAAGATTGGACACTATTTGTTAAGGGCCTTAAAATAGTTGATAAGGAGGTTGCTGGTAGCAGTGGTAACTACCTTATAGTCTGGGCAAAAGGAGGCATAGCTAGTAAACTTGTGCCAGCCTTTCTCAGGTGTGTGTGTGTGTGTGTGTGTGTGTGTGTGTGTGTGTGTGTGTGTGTGTGTGTGTGTGTGTGTGTGTGTGTATGTGTAAGTGAAACCATAAAGAGTATGTGTGTCAGCTACTTGGGCAGGGACATGAAGCACTGGTTGGACAAAGAGGGTGGTGGAGGTCTTGTATTGGCCAATCAGTTGAGATCTCATCTCTATAGTTGTGTCAGTGGAATGTCTTACTGGGGATCTGGAGAAAGAGGGAAAAACCAACTCCGGACTGATTGTAGTCTCTGTGTGTTCTTAAGGGAAATTGCACTTGATGCAGAGAGCTGCATCTGGAAATGTGTGTAAGTTGCCATCATCTCAATGTAAGTCCCCCACTGGTGCCAGTGGTGAGGATTGAGGCTCCTTGGTGACTGCTCCAGTGGTGGGGCATCACATTTATTGGTTGACAGTGGTGGGATATCCACATATTTGGATTCAGTGGTGTGGATATTGAATTCCTATAGCCTGAAAGAGTGGTCACTAAAGCAGGTGTTTGTACTATCAATTAGTCACACAGTGAACATTCAGAGTTTCATATCACAATAGTTTTATTTTTTGTTAGCTTAGTCAGGGAAAGCAAGCAAGGATGTCAGAAGAGGAGTATGGCAAGCTGAGAAAGAGCCAGTTGGCCGAGGTGTGCCAAGAGAAAGGTCTGGTGCAGGCCACCCTGACTAAAGCAGAAATGATTGCAGCCTTAACCACAGCTGCATCACAGACCAGCAAGCAGGAGGACAACCAGACTAGCAGTGGGAATGTACAGTTCTCACAAAATGGACAGTCCAACCTTTCCACAGAGGACTTAAAAATCCATTTGGAGTTAAAAATACTTGAACTGGAGGCCAAATGTTTGGAAATAGAATCAGCATAGAGAATGCAGCATTTGGAGACTGAAGAAAAGGAGAGACTGAGAAACAAATGGAATTAGAAGCAGCAGAAAGACTGAGACGTCAGGAAGCTGAGGAAAATGAGAGGCAGAGGCAACATGAAAAGGAGATGCTGACTCTTTTTCAGGGTTATGGAGGTAATGGGGAAGAGAATAACAGAACCCCAGAGGCAAAAAAGGTCAGTACATTTCTTCCACAATTTACAGAGTGATAATTTTGATAGTTTTATTCATATGTTTGAAAAGGTATGTAAAAAGTATAATGTTGACCAAGGGCTCTGGGTACAGTTCATGACTCCCTTACTCCATGGTAAAGCTGTAACTGCTATTTCTAAATTATGTGATACTGATTGCTTAAATTATAACACCATTAACATTTTTTTACTAGAGTGTTTTAAGTTAACACCTGAAGCTTATAGAAAAAGTTTCATGAGCATAGATGCAAGGCAGATGAAAGTGTGTGTGAATATATTGCTGAGTTAAGCACTTATTTTCATAGATGGGTGAGTGGGTGTTAGGTCACCACTTTTAAAGGGTTGACAGACATTTTGGTGAAGGAACAAGCCCTTAGCACTTTGCCTGAGGACATGAGAATCTGGTTAGCAGATATGGAATGTAATACCACAGACAAGTTGGGGAAAAAGGGAGGCCTATACCTAGTAATCAGGGCATTACTGCCCAGGAAAGGGATATCCAGTGCTCCTCATGGGTCTAAAAAAACCCATGATGGGCAGCCTAAACCACTTCAACAGAATCTGTCAGTAGAAGGGGAAGCCACTAGTTCAGATACCTGACCAAGACCAAGGGTTAATTGTTTTAAATGCAACCAGTGGGGCTATGTAGCATATAGATGTCCATGGAGGCAAGGTGAGGAACAAAAGGTAGGAGAACCAGTAAGTGGGAATGACAGAATGGTAGCAGTAAGTTGTCTGGAGACAACAAGGGTACCAAACTACCACAAGAGGTTATATCCTATCTTAGTATATGGGAAACAGGCCACTGCTAAGAGAGACACAGCCTCTGACCTAACCATTGTGAATCCTGCAATAGTTAAATAGGAACACTACTTGCTTGGGCAGTCTACGCCACTCAGACCTTTAGGCAGGACCCCATTACATACACTTTTGGCTAGGGTTCACCTTGACTGGCAGGGTAGAAAAGGAAGCAAGCAATTAGGTGTGTTTAAGGATATTCATGCAGATGTACTGATAGGGAAGGATTTTGATAATACAGCACTTTGCGTGGCTGCAGTTACACACAGTCAGGCTTGGAGACAAGCACATGGGTCTGGTAGCCTGGGGGGACCTAGACAGACTGCACACTTGCAGCCAGGACTAGTGAGGTGGCTACTTCAGGGAGGGAGCTACCCTGTAGCAGAGAGACTGAAGGTGAGCCACAGCTGCTGGTGAGTACTGATATTCCCTTAGACAGAGTGAATGCAAGGGCAGAGGTGAATATCAGGACCCAGGCTGATAGTGAGGCACTGCTGTCACGGAATACCAGACTTCCTGTGGAAGGCGAGCTGGGAAGGGTTACAAAGAGAGAGTTGAGACAGGCTCAGATCTCAGACCCTACATTACAAGGCTTGAGGGATATAGCCAGAGAGGTGCCTGATTCTCAAGAAAGGGGAAATCTGTATACTGGCACATATATGGGTATAGAGAGTGTACCCTGAGAGAGGTCTAGAGAATGAGAGAATTCAGCAGTTGGTAGAGCCCAGGGCCTACTGTCTGGCACTTCTAGCCATAGCCCATGATATTCCCTTTGCAGGTCATATACAAAGAGACATATTATGCATACCTTTTATTGGCCTGGGATATCCAGGGATGTAACAGGGTACTGCAGGACCTGAGAACAGTGCCAAAAAGTAGGCAATGCAGGAGACAAGGTGAAAGCTCCCTTGATGCCTTTGTCTGTGATTGAGGAGCCATTTCAGAGGGTAGCTATGGATATTGTGGGGCCCCTGAATATCCCAAGTTCCACAGGGAAAAAAGTATATCCTAGTGGTAGTAGATTATGCTACCAGATACCCTGAGTCAGTGGCTCTGTCCTCCAATGAGGCAGAAAAATGACAAATGCTTTGTTAGAGATTTTCAGTGGGGTAGAGTTCCCAAAAGAAATACTGACTGACAGAAGTGCCATTTTTTGTCAGACCTGATGGCTTGTCTGTGGGAGTGCTGTGGGGTGAAACTCCTAAAGACCACCCCCTACCACCCCCCGGACTAATGGTCTGGTGCAGAGGTTAAACTCTACATTAAAAACCATGCTACGGGCATTTGCAGACCATTCTAAGAGGGAGTTGGACTAGTATTTGCCCACCTGTTGTTTCCTTACAGAGAGGTGCCACAGGAATCCACAGCCTTTTCACCTTTTGAGTTGCTATATGGGCATAGGGTGAGGAGACCTCTATATTTGATTTGAGATGAGTGGGAGGGTGAGTGTGAATTCCACAAGGAGTCTGTTGTGGCATATGTCCTAAACCTCAGATCAAGGCTCAGAGAACTCATGGTCTTGGCCCAGGATTACCTGTCAGAAGCCCAACAGCAGAAAAAGGACTGGTATTACAGGAATCCTCAATCTAGAGAGTATGCTGTGGGGCAGCAGGTTATGTTCCTCCTTCCTGTCAGACACAACAAGCTGCAGGCAGCTTGGGAGGGACCCTTCAAAGTATTAAGGAAGGTCAGCTGCTAGGCAGGAGGTAGGGGCACAAAATGTGCCATGGTAACACTATGAAACCTTATCATGATAGGGAGGCCCTGGAGATAAGTATTTTCAGTAAAAGGCTGGAGGAGTCTGAGGGTGAGCCAAGGCTATAGGGAGCCAGCCAGCAAAATCCCAAATTACTATGGTGGAGCCTAGAATTGCAGTCATATGATATGACAGTGCAACACTGTAATGGGGTCAGCAATGCAAAGACAGCTGGGATCTCAAGACAGGGAATGGGGTAATATTTTCCCAGATAGGCTCATCCCTCTCAAGCAATGTTTCTCAAGGATCACTTGAAAAACTAGCTTGGGTCTTCGAGGGGGGAAGAAATGTCACGAAAGCAGATACCACCAGCTCAGCTATCTGGAATTTTGTAAATAATTATATGTCATTTGTGAGTATCAATATGATGTATACAATCTTTGTTGGACACTGTGCAATAATCAATATTGTATCTCTGATAACTGATCTGTTAATTCTATATTTAATAACATACAGTGTATATAATTGAAAGTCAGGCTATTGTAAATATTGCATATAGTTGTTTAAAATGATATTTAAAAATATTATGTAAATGTTATTTTAATTGAAAAAAATATGATGTATACAAGATGCTTGTGTTACAATTGTATCAGAACTGTATGTTGTGTGTATATCAAACTGCTTGAAGATATTTGCAAAGTGTTTGAAATATAACCACAGCATGCCCTACTGGAATAGAACAGAAATGTATCTGCATTATTGTAACTGCTTACATGTATATATTTTACCAGTGGAAACTGGAATACAGAATACAGAAGGTTAACTTCAGAAAAATAGCTGAAATTAAATTTCTTTATGGCCAGACCGTAAAAAGCTGTTATCTTTCAGTTTCACTGCAGCAAGAGACACAATGGGCAGGATTCACGAAGGCTTGCACGGAGTCTAAGAGTAGTGTAAGACTCCATGCAGCCTTCGCGATCCAGGAACATCCAAAAGTCCATGTAAGAGACAAGCTAAAACGTCTCTTACATGGAGTGGGCATGGATAAGCTAATCACCTCACTTGCAGCCGAATAGCATGCAAATGAGGATGATTAGCGATCCAGGAAGCCCAGAACAGCCCGTGTAAGAGCCGTTTTAGCTGCAGAAATGTACTCAGTTGACAACTGAGTACGTTTCTGCAAAAATCGCAATGGAGCCATGTCAGCTCCAAATAAAGGGTGCATATGTGTCAGGCAGCATGCCAATGGCCAAATATGTGGCCATTGGCAAGGTAACCTGATGCAAAAGTAATAAAAATATATATTTTTTAAATGGGCTGCGCTGTATAAAACATAAAAATGAAGGTTTTAAACCCACAAATGTGGGTTTTATGCAATACATGGAATGTCAATGCAGGGACCAGCAGACCAAAACCAACATGGCCACCGTGTAGTGGTTGCTAAGGGGGGAAGCTGAGTCTAAGAGATGTAACTAAGCATTAGTAGGCAATCTGATGCAAATGAGTGTTAGGATACTGAATTCCACTGTCACATAGCAAATGAGCACAGTCTGAGTAGTGTAAGAGTTACAGAAGGGGGAGGAACAGAGTAGGAGATAGGTGACATCACAGGGGGGAATGGTAGAAAGAAATGCAGTTCATTGGAGGTCAGAGTTACATGACAGATGTCAGAAAGATATCATGGAAAGAGGTGTGCCACTATATAAGCATGAGAAAGTCAAGAAATGGAAGGTGTACACTGTTGCCTACACCAAAGTTTCTTGCTGGGCGTGCATGCGCACGTGTGCATGCCATGAAGCGCGAGTAAGACAGTGTGCGTGCGTGTAAGGCAGACTGAGCATGTGGGAGCGTGTTTAGAGATGTTTAACACTGTTTGAGTGGGTGTGCGCGCGTTTTAACCTGAATAAGCAGATTCTGAACCATATAAGCATGTGTGCGCGCATGTAAGCCACTGTGAGCATGTTTCTGCTGGTTTATTTATTTATTATTTATTTATTTTATTTTACATTTGTTAACCGGGATAGTCCGACTGGATACATGTCCTTTTTCAGTGGAGGCCCTGGGAGAAAAGCTCCAACAGAGTTACAATGACAATTTGTTACAGAAAATAGTAAATAAGATGAACAATAACAAAGAACATAGGCTATTTACATACTAGTACAAAACTACCATGCTATATCTTATGAATATACTACACGGTATGCACACGGCTCCTCCCTGAGGAAACAGAGAGGAAAAAGGAAGCAACAGATCTAGTAGGAAGCTAGCAGGGAATACTGCTGGAGCTAGCAGGTGAAAACAATTAGAAGCAGGCAATTACACAGGCAGAATAGTAGCCCAGCACTTAAAACTCTGCAAACAGCAGTGCAGGATGTTTCTCTCAAGAGACACTGCAAGACAGGAGTAAGTTATTAGAAGTGAAAACTGAAAAAGCTGAACTCAGAGCAGAAATGTTAGGGGCTGCCATAGCTGTCATAATGAGACATAGACGACTTGCTGAGGGTGGTGACAATGCAGATGGTGCCAGACAACCCACAGTGAGGAGACGGAGAAGAGTGTACAGGCCCAGGGTCACCTACCATGGGTTACATGAGCTGGAGATAGTAGAGCGCTATAGAGTGGACAGAGACCTCCTGCAGCAAATAGTGGAGCTGTGCAGGCCACGCCTCACACACAGAACCAACAGAGGGGAATCCATCCCAGTGGAAACCAAGGTATGTGTTGGCCTAAGAATACTAGCAACAGGTACCTTCCAGAGACCAACTGGTGATATGATGGGGATATCACAGGCATTAGCCTCCAGGGTACTGCACCAGTTCCTGGATGCCATGTCAGCACATGTCGGTGATCATGTATATTTCCCCAATGCCCGTGAGGTATTGGCCAGCAATATGCATCTCTTCCAGCAAATAGCGGAATACCCTGAGGTAGTGGGTGCAACAGACTGCACGCACATACGCATCAAAGCACCAGCTGGTGAGCAGGGTAGGGCATACATCAACCGCAAGGGCTTCCCCTCCATCAACTGCCAGGTCGTGTGTGATGCCCAGGGCATAATAATGAATGTGTGTGCTGGCTGTCCTGGGAGCTACCACGATTCCCACATCTGGCATTTGACTCAGCTGTACCAGACATTTGCCAATGGGGACATCCCGCACGGACACCTAGTGGGGGATGCAGGTTATGCACTGGAGCCGTGGCTGATGACACCCATCAGAAATGCACACACACCCCTGAACAGGAACGCCATAATGAGGCACACGCACAAACACGTAATGCAATAGAGTGTGTGTTTGGGCTGCTCAAGTCACGGTTCCGGTGTCTGGACACATCTGGTGGAGCCTTGCAGTACACACCAACTACATGTACCCAAATTGTCATGGTATGTGCTATGCTACATAATATGATCTTGCGAAAACAGCTGCAGCAGGACCAGCATAGGGCTGGGCCAAACAGCCCCCCCCCCATTGCCAAGGCCATCACAGGCAGAGCGTGACTCGGAGGAGGAACAACCTGAGCCTGCCCCAGTAGGCAGAAGGAGGCGTGCCCAGTATTCCCTGGCCTTGGCAAAGAGGCAACGCATAGCGCATACATTGGCTCAGTAGGAACCTTGGGAATGATACCCCCTCTGACTCACTCAAATAATAACATGGATGCCTACAATGACATGACCTGCTCACAAACATGTACAGGGAAGTGTAATATGCGCATCCGACAGAGGCAGCCCTGCAGCACCACCTGAGGCATGAATGCCATGTGTTAAGTAATGTAACACCATGTACTATATGCACACCTGAGGACCCTGACTAACATCCTACCCTCACCAAGCATCATGCCACAATATGACAATGAGATGATCAAGTGCAATAATTGACTGAAGTATCGCAGTTAGTCAAAGGGGATCCAATGTGTGCCAGTCTGGGATGACATGCTGAGCATGACATGATGCTCCACCTGCTAGGACTGGCGTGCACCTATCAGTGCAGGCCGTATGGATACTGGCAAAGGCTGTTGTTACCCACAGTGTGCCCTGAATAGGTAAGGCTCAAAACACAAACCTATCGCCATAGGTATCAGAAGGGATAAGAATAAGATAAGGGATAAGTCGAAACAGCAAGATGCATGCAGTCTAAACTCACCCAGTATGGAGAATGTTGATATCTGTGCTGTAACAGAAAACTGAGTCAAGGCTCACAACAGCACCCTAACACTACCAGGTTACACCTCATACTGTGCTGTACAGCCTCAAAACATGGAACAAGCTACAAAAGGAGGGTGACTAGCAAGAATTGTCAAGTATAACCACACCCCCATGTTGGTACCACAACAAGAAGCAGCATGGACTAGCCATGGTCAAGTAACAGTGGCTAAAACTGCCCCCCAGTTTATAGCCTGCTACAGACTACTGTCCCAACACCAGGAACTGCACCTGGCCTATGCTGGAATACATGAATATATCAAGTCCTCCAAACCACATTATATTGGGTGACTGAAAATACCCAGACATAGACTGGGAGCATTATACTAGCTCCAACAGTGTAGGACAAAAGTTCATAGAATCCATAAACCAAACGGCCCAGGAACAATGTACCACTCCCACAAGAGGGGTAAGCATACTGGATGTGATAATCAGCAACATGGGTACTGGATGGCAAGATGAGAAGTGTATTGCTCACTGGTAAAACCAGACCATAGAGTAATCACACTGGATATACAAATCCTGACCACAGTCCCTGGCCAGAAAACCACAGTGGAAAACATGTGTAAAGCAATAGTTGCACTCCTCCATACTGATGTGGAATCCATTAAAGGTCCTGTGCAGGTGCAAAATATGGGCCACACCTCAGAGCCTGTAATACAGCCATTCCATGAACACTGCCAGGAATGCTTGGATTATGCAATCCTAAATTAAAACAAGACACAATGCCATACACGCAGGCATCTGGCATCGTGGACACCAGTCATAACCAAACCATGCAAGAGAACGAGGAAGCTACTACACGATAGAGCAAACATAAACAATGAAGTAATCACTGATCAGTAGTATGGCAATAAAATATGTCCACACATACAATCCACTAAGGCCAGCCACAACAAGTTGAATATGTGAATCCTGAGGCAATGTTACACCTGCCCCAAGTACACAGACAACCCCCAAATCCACCCAAGAAATACAAATATATGTGAGAGATGCAACCATCTATCCAAACTGGAGGCTGAGCTCCCTCAACTCAGTACTCCCAAAACTAGTCAGGAGGAGAAGGTAACCACACACACCACAAACACAGTCCCACATAGACCTATCACAACTGCAAATCAAACACATAAACACAGAAAAACATTCCCGGAGGCACAAATTACAAACACAGCACACCAACAGAGGCCTCTAAAGCAGACATCCAATCAAACAACCTCCAAACATAGCACATGCAACACATAGTACACAAAGCTGGTGTGCCAAACAGTCACAGGCCAGAAGGAGAAACAACATGCCTGATACAGTTGTAATAGGTGACTCCATAGTCAGACACACTGCTGTCCCGCACACCAGACTGAACAAGGGAAAGGGTACAGTAAGCTGCCTGTAGGCTGCCACAATACGCCACATAACAGAAGTATGCAGGTCACTCCAAAGCAAGTAGAAATATGATGCAGTCATAGTCTATGCTGGTGTGAATGACCTGAGATGTACCTCCCTAGACTACATGAAAAGAGACATAGATGAGCTCTCTGATTATGTAGTCCAGGCCGGTATGACACTCACCATTTGCAGCATCCTACCCTTACCAAGAATAATGCCACAGTACAAACATGGAATGATCAGTCATAGCAAGTGGCACACTTACTGGTGTCATTCCAAGGGGATCCAATGTCTGTCTGCTTGGGATGTCATGCTTGACAAGCCATGCAGCTGTTCTTGGGATGGCTTGCACCTGTTACCCCTGGGTGTCTGGATATTGGATAAGGCCTTTGCCACCTCCATAGAGCCTTTTGTAGGCAAGGCTGAAAAGACTAACCCACCACCCTAGAAAACATAAGTGGAAAGAAACATAAGGGTAATGCTGACCAATGCCAGATGTGTAAACCCCAATATGCATGCTCCCAAGGCCATCCCCAGTATGGAGAACATCGATGTCTGTGCAGTGACAGAAACCTGCTGCAAGCCTCCTGACAGCACACCAGCACTACCAGGTTATACCACATATCATGTGTCATGGCCCCAAAACTTGGAACAAAACATAAAAGGAGGGTGAGTATCCATATTCAGCACAGACACCCATACGTCCAGGTAACTGACAATGCACAAGGCATTGGAGTCCACCCATGTGCAACTAACTGTAGGCAAGACTGCTGTACAGTCTGTAGCATGCTACAGACCACACTCTCACACACAGGAACCCCACCCAGCCATCCTGAAGACACTGGACAGTATGAATGTCCCACCAAATACCAAACAAGGTACCACAAATTACCACATAGGTGGTAAACCATTATGTATGGAAGGAGTAATCAGGGACCTAGGGACACAAGTGGACAGTAACCTGTTATGTGACACTCACATTGCCAATGTGGTTAGGAAGACTGTCTACATTTGACACCGTATCAGGAAAGGATTCACATCTACATCAACAGAGGTCATTGTGCCCCTATACTGTTCTCTTATCATACCCATAATCTACTACAATGCCTCATATGGGATGTACCTTACCTGACACCTGCAGCAGTTAGAAAGACCTCAAAGGTACCTCACCAAGAGGATAAAGGGTCTCAAATATATGTCATATGCTGCCTGGCTGTAGACATCCCAGCTGAATGCAGTCACATACTGCCTACACAGAGGCATTGCATGCCTGTTGTAGAAGGCCATGCCCAACACAGGAGTAATGGACATGCTCCACCCCAGGAAACTCAAAGCCATCGGAGCTGTGAGAGTGAGAGATGTCAACCTCAACAAATAATGAAATAGGATGTGCTGGTGGGACAGATACATAATCCAGAGGCTCCCCACACCCTGGACCAGAATCCCACTCCATGTTAGGCAGAGCCCCTCACTGACACGCTTCAACAGGAATCTTGCCAAGTGGATGGATGATTGTAGAGTTACACTGGGGGTCTTCACTGTGTCATGTCCAGACAGAGGCACAGCAAAGTATATGGAATGCTCACACTGGGCATGCTCACACACTTTGATAAATGAGACATATGTCAGACAACATGCCATGGGAAGGCTGAACTGGGCATGCTCACACACTTAGGCCAAATCTCAGTTTAGCGGTTGGACACACATATCTGGTATTTTAAAGTGTTATTCCAGGAACCAACCACATTACAGCAGTCTGCCCAGTGCACACAGTTAAATGACTACAGAGACATACGTGATATAGTGGATCCCTCCCATATGCAAACATCTTCCACAGATGCACAAGTTGTTCATACAAACAGGGAATGCTATGGCAATAAAGATGTGCAAACAGTCTATCAGCAACAAATAATGTGCATTTGACAATTAAACATATGGGTGTAGAGGTCAACACTAGGCTGTTTTCCCTAGGGAATGACAGCTTAGCCAGAGTGTGTTTGGCGTCTGCCTCCCCACAGGATGCACATTCCCCTTTCGAAACACCGATGATGTCAGCACCCTATAAGTAAAGCAGGAGAAAAGAAACCTCCCAGTAATGTGAATAGCGTGCTTTGCTAATGCGTCCATCACAAGTGTCATAACATAGTTAGGTAGGGGTTTGAATCTTGCAAATGCTCAGTGTGAATGGGGTTGGTGTGTGTGTAAGTCTGTGGGAGAGAAATGTCCCTTTTGGCAACTGGGAAAACACACTACAGGATGCACATTCCCCTTTCTAAACACCGATGATGTCAGCACTCTATAAGTATAGCAGGAGAAGGGAAACCTCCCAATAATGCGAATAGCACACTCTGCAAATGTGTCCGTCTCAAGTGTCATAACATAATTAAGTAGGGGTTTGAATCCAGCAAGTGTGTGTGTGAGAGAAATGTCCCTTTTGGCAACTAGGAGAACAGACTACAGGATGCACATTCCCCTTTCTAAACAACGATGATGTCAGCACTCTATAAGTATAGCAGGAGAAGGGAAACCTCCCACTAATGTGAATAGTGCGCTCCGCTAACACATCCGTTTCAAGTATCATAACATAGTTAAGTAGGGGTTTGAATCCAGCAAATGGCAAGTGTGTGTGTTTGTTTGAGGGGGATTCATGAGAGGGAAATGTCCCCTTTGTCAACTAGGAGAACAGACTACAGGATGCACATTTCCCTTTCTAAACACTGATGATGTCAGCACCCTATAAGTACAGCAAGAGAAAGAAACCTCCCACTAATGCGAATAGAACACTCTGCTAATGCATCTGTCTTGAGTGTCATAACATAGTCAGATAGGGGTTTGAATCCTGCAAGTGTGTGTTTTTGGCTGAGGGGGGTTAGTGTGTGTGAGGAAAATGCCCCTTTTGGCAACTAGGTGAACAGACTACAGGATGCACATTTCCCTTTCTAAACACTGATGATGTCAGCACCCTATAAGTACAGCAAGAGAAGACATCCCTCCCAGTAATGCAAATAGCACACTCTGCTAATGCATCCATCTTGAGTGTCATAACATAATCAGATAGGGGTTTGAATCCTGCAAATGGCAAGTGTGTGTTTGTGGCTGAGGGGGGTTAGTGTGTGTGAGGAAAATGTCCCTTTTGGCAACTAGGTGAACAGACTACAGGATGCACATTCTCCTTTCTAAACACCGATGATGTCAGCACTCTATAAGTATAGCAGGAGAAGAAAGACCACCCAGTAATGCGAATAGCGTGCTCTGCTAATGCATCCATATCAAGTGTCATGACATAATTAGGTAGGGGTTTGAATCCTCCAAATGGCAAGTGTGTGTGTTTGTTAGAGGGGGATTAGTGTGTGTGAGGAAAGTGTCCCTTTTGGCAAGTAGGAGAACAGACTACAGGATGCACATTTCCCTTTCTAAACACTGATGATGTCAGCACCTTATAAGTACAGCAAGAGAAGGAAAACCTCCTACAAATGCAAATAGCACACTCTGCTAATGCGTCTGTCTTGAGTGTCATAACATAGTCAGAAAGGGGTTTGAATCCTGCAAGTGTGTGCTTTTGGCTGAGGGGGGTTAGTGTGTGTGAGGGAAATGTCCCTTTTGGCAACTAGGTGAACAGACTACAGGATGCACATTTCCCTTTCTAAACACTGTTCAGCTGAAGGCCATGGCTCTGGCACAAGTTATCTGTTTCTATGATGCCCCTTTGGAAGATGCTTGTGTCGGCTGGAGAGTCGATTATGGTGGCCAGTTTGCAGTCATCTGCATATTTGGTCAGCCACAGTCCGTCCGTGTTGGCCTGTACCTCCAATAAATATATACCAAACAAGAGAGGTCCCAGGACTGAGCCTTGTGGGACACAACTCGTAACTGGTTTGGAGTCTGGCATGGCTCCAGCAATTCTAACCATGTGGGTTCTGTCCTTGAGCCACTGTGAAATCCATCTAGTGACATAGGGGCTTATATTTAAGCTGGTGAGCTTCTCTAGAATTCCCAAGTGGGGTATTGTTGTGAAGGCTTTTATGAGGTCCAGGTAGGCTGTGTGAACCACCTTCCCCTCGTCAATGGCCTTGGTGACTGTTTCAAAGAAATCAACCAGGTTAAACCTGGTAGTGCTGGTGTGCTCTCAGTAGCCCTGAACCAGGCATCTGTTACTGCACAGATATCGATGTTCTCCATGCCAAGGAGAGTTTCGGGTGCATGCATCTGGAGGTTTAGACTTCTGGCGTTGGGTAGCATTACTCTTAGTTTCTTATCCCTTGTGATACCTATGAAGGTGGGTTTGTCATTTGAGCCTTGCCTAACATAGGCACTATGGGGGTAGCAAGAGTCTTTGCCAATATCTGAAAGCACAGGGGTGACAGGTGCAGGCCGTCCCTAGCGAAGCAGGTAGTTCAACAGAAGATGAATATGTGAAGGTGTAGTGCCTGTGATTAGTTAGCAGTAGCATATATGACTGCTCACGTGGACACATGCCAGGTAAGTCATATGCACTGTGTCACAGGCAATGTACATGTGAACAGGACAAACAGTGACATCCTGTCAAGTGGGACATGGACATACATATAATAAGCTATGCAGATGGCACTAGGAGTCCACAGAAGCTCTATAACTATGCATTGCAGGTGTGATCAGTATTCCAGGGTAATTGCAAGCAAACATGCATGCAAACAAAGCTACAGTAAACAGGGCTGCATGTAGTCTATTGTACAACAAACAAGCTGTACCACTTCCAGTAGGTAACACTGCAAATATGCAGGCACTATGCACATGTACATGGAAATACATGGGTCAGATGGCTAGGGTCCAGTCTCAGTGCACACAAGTGTACAGACCATGTACTGTCAGGATGTACAATAACTGGATGGAAACCCATGTGCTCATACCTGCAGTAATACACATGTCAAATAACAGACACTGAGCCTTCACTCAGTGGTTCCATACTTAGTAGGATGTATGCTACCTGGCCTGCCACCACAGTATCCCTGACATATATGGGGACTCTCCCTCCTGTGACAGTTAGTTTTGTGTGTTGGGGCTGTCTAGCATGGTATGAGATGTGAGCATGCAGTGCTAGGGTGCTCCTGTGTGTCCTGTACCAGTCGTGTAGTACTGCACACATATCAACATCCTCAAACATCTGCATTGCAGAGTCCAGTGTGGGCAACATGCCACTTGCAATTTACATGTCCATCATTGCGTATTACTACATTCATTACCTTATCCCCTGTGCTACCTATGTATGTAGCCTTCTGTTGACATCATTACCACCAGTATGCCAACATGTGCAGATGATACACTATGGTACTTACCATGGGTGTAGACAACAGTACATGACAATCACACACTTACTGCATCAGGCATGCTGTGATATACCCACAATTAATTCAGCACACAGTACTGTTAACAACATGATACTATTACTACACATCTATGTGGTCACCCTGTGCATCAGCAACATGTTAACCTGTACCTGCACAGTTGTTACAGATTGCAGGAGGTGGCACAGTTTCATCATATGCACAGGGTGTGAACTTGGTATGCCTGAGTCAGCCACCGATACCACCGATTGACATGTATGTGTATGTGTGTTGGTGAGGGACAGCAGTAGAAGGTGGGGCAATGTTGATGCAGTGTGTGTGTGTATGCGGTAGCCCTAGGTGTTGTCAATTTGCATGTGTGTATGGATGCACACAGTTCCACCTCATGGCTGCAATATACTGGTGTTTGTGGACAGCCACAGACTGTACCTGCCAGGTCATACAGATCAGTGTCTCTGGCCACAGACACGGTACCTGTGCCTTGCAGGGGTGCTACGGACCGTATCCGGTACCAACCCAGACTGGGTACTGTTATCAGAAGCAGGTGTTCATTGACTGGACACAGATCCCTGTCGGGCCTGGCCAGAGCCATGTGCACGTGGTCTCCTGGGGCGGTCTGATGACAGCACAGACCCAACATTGCTGGGGCTGCTGCTGGCACTACGGGGGCAGCTGCAGCCCTGTTGTTGTCCGCGACGACTGCCAGCTGCTGCTGTTGCTGGCATACGGCCACGTCGATGCCTCAACCGCCCACCATCACCCTGGCTCATGGACATGTAGTTGTGGAACCGGTCTAATATGTCCCCACAACGTCTGTCTATGACATCAGTGAAATCACGGATGGCAGCCGCAATATCACGCATACTGTCAGTCATGGCTGTGCGACATGCTGTCAGCTCCCTCAGACCCTGCCTGGTGTACCTTCCATACGTGACTGTGCCTGCATGACAGCTTGAAACATAGCTGAGGTTGTAAGACCTCTGTGGGCACATCTGACAGGGGCAGTACGCCCATGGATGCTCCCATGAGAACCCCTGGACATCTGTCTGTGTGGTACCATCTCTGGGCCATGCCCATGGCTGCTGTGTGGGGAGGCATGTGCCACAGATACCACATTACCCTGGTCAATGCCCACTGTATGCTGTCCATCACCTAGGGACATTGGTGACAAAGGGTGTACTGGCAGGATAACTGTGCGCATTGATGGGGTCGACAGCTGTGTACTGTCAATCGGCTGACCAATGGCGGACCCTGGCATACCTTCCTGTGCCATTACACAGATGTCATCATTATCAGTACCCATGGCACCTGATTCAGGTTCCCTGCTACATGACACCAGAGCAGCACCAGAACCTGTGGGAGGGAAACAGGAAACACAGTTTACAATGTCTACACATTACCAGTGATGCACACATGCACACATGCACAGGTGCACAGGTGCACACATGCACACATGCACAGGTGCACACATGCACACATGCACAGGTGCACAGGTGCACACATGTACACATGCACACATGCACACATGCACAGGTGCACACACGTACACATGCACACATGCACACATGCACAGGTGCACACATGCACACATGCACACATGCACAGGTCCACAGGTGCACACATGCACACATGCACACATGCACAGGTGCACACATGTACACATGCACACATGCACACATGCACAGGTGCACACATGCACACATGCACACATGCACACATGCACAGGTGCACACATGTACACATGCACACATGCACACATGCACAGGTGCACACATGCACACATGCACAGGTGCACACATGTACACATGCACACATGCACACATGCACACATGCACACATGCACACATGCACACATGCACACAGTTTCACACAATTGTACAGTACTCAGTATGCATGATATCAACACACAGACACAGACACACCTACATGCATACAAAGAGCACTACTAAGTGAGCCAAATAGTACTATTACTATCAAGACTATTACAGGAATTGTTAATACACACTCACCAGCATGGATAGGCTGCATTGCTGTTATACCAGAGGGACCTGCAGACGTGAAGAAACTAATGTCAGTGGGCACAACTGTGCCATTGTTACTGAGTATGATACAGGTCAGTAGTACAACAGTCACCTTTCACAGGTCAGCTGCTAATATTGAGGATATCACACTTGCACATTAAATACTATGGTGACAGCTACAAACCAAGGACACACCTCACACATGCATTAACTACCAGTGTACACAACAGTCAACTAAACATATGGCATATTACCTGCACATTCACTGTCTTGCTGCTGCGTGGCTCCAGCCTCCATCATAATGCATGTCTGCTGCTGTTGTTGTTGCTGGCGGACTGGAGCCACTACACTCATGAGTAGTCCCTCCAATCTGGTGAGTGGGGGATGTGTAGTCACCCCACCACCTGTGGCGACCTGTTGCCTGTGGATATCCGACGCACGCTGACGGACATGTCTGATTAAATCACTGCAGTGATGTCGTACCTGCTCATATGTCCTATTATGCGTGCCTATGTCATTTACCCGACGGACAAGGTCTTGCCACAGTGCAGCCCTCTCCTGCTGTTTCTGGCTGGTGCGGGAAAAGAGTATTGCATAATCCCGCACCAGGCTCTGGTGTATCTCCTCATCCTCAGCTGTGGAGTAAGTGGGATTCCGGGTGGGCCATGTACCTGAGAAAGAAAATAACCTGATATCAGCAATATATGTCAGCAGAATTTGGCACACATACTACACATGCTACTCGACTGTTATGATACAACATATCTCGCATATATAGCATCTGTCTGTCTATTGGTGGATACACATGTAAATGGCCAGGTATCAGTGCTCAGCCAGCAACTGTGCAACAGTACCTGGCACACTCCATATGGCATACTACCAAACCCCAGCAGTCAGAACACTGATTCAGGTCAAGAGCACCTCCTCACTCTGGGGGTTTGTATCTAGGTACTGTATGGCCTACATTATCAACTACTGTGAGCTGACCACACACTGATTGCCCTGGATATACATATCCCACCTCCACCACCAGCACAAACGACTATAGTGAATAACATTACAGATGCAAACTTTACACTTTGTAACAGTGACATGGTATCCTTTCAGCCCACTGGGCCAGTGGCAGATACAACCCACAATGCTGACCCCTACACAATTGCTTTCTACAGACATCTCCGAAAATGCATGGATCATGCAATCCCATATATGACCAAGACACTCTCCACAAAGGGACAGCATCCTGTCTGGTGGACCCCAGCCATAGACAGATTGTATTACAGAAGATGGAAGCTACTGCAAGACAGAGCATAATTCCATAAAGGGAGGGCATGTCTGAGCAGAACTAGTAAGGATCTATTTTCCATCATACAAACATCCATGGGCAACTTTGAGAGGGAAATCAAGAGGGACACTACAGATAACCAGAAGGCCTTCTTCAGTTATGTTAGCAACCTGGTCAGGATCCATCCTCTATGCCCATAGTTAGTACACAACAACAATTATTTCACTGACACCACAGATATTGACAACATTGTGGCAGACAGGTTCAGTGCAGGTGTCACCAAAATAAGACATAGTTATCCCAGCTGACTGCAACCTCCCTGTCATCACAGATGTCCAGGTGAGAGCCACCCTCAGGACAGCAGAATACACAACATGAATGGGACCTGATGGTATCCCCAGTTGCATGCTACATAAACTCTGACAGGAGCTAAACACACATATAGAAGTGCTATGTAACACTAGCCTGACTACAGGATATGTAGCTGTACACTGGCGCACAGCAGCAGTGGTTCCACTCCACGAAGGAGGCACCTCAACATACCAATACAACACAACACAATACATTACATTACAATACAATACTATACAATATGCTATTGCCCCTGGGACTACAGCAGCGTACTGCTCTGCTACCCTGACCATTGTGACACATGTGGTGTTATGGTACCTGCTGCTGTCACACAGTTACACAGGGTGACTCATATGGCATATTACCTATCTGACTAACATTCAGCAGGGATATGTGTGACATGTACTCATGGGGAGTCTTGCTTCTTAACACTGTGTGGTTTATTGCAGGGTATGTCTTATCTGTGGGTAGGAACTTTTACCTCCACATGTGTACTCTATTGCAGTGGCATGGATGACACACAGCAGTCATTTAGGTTGTGGATGGTGTGAGGTGTTACTATGGTTGTTGGACATCTGTCATGGGTGTGACTTACATATGTAAATCCGGGAGTGGTAACCTCTATATGGGTAGTATATGTGTACTCTGTGGTGTTGTCAGTCACTGTGCATTGGTAATGTGTTTGAGTGCATTGTAACAGTGTTGTACATGTCACTGTGTCCTTCCCCATATCTGTAGCTGTCATGTGAGGTCCATACCGTGGCATCCATTATGTGGTGTGGAGGGGTACACCGACCTACATGTCACCATGTTCGCTGACACATACCATGTGCAGGTATTCCAGGGATAGTGTGCCACTGTGAATATCATTGGGGCCACTATTGTACACATTTATGACCCTGTTCACCCCTGACACATGCAGTGGTGGGCAGCCAATCATATATCTGGTGGTTACTGGTGTAGGTAATTTGAAATGTGGTATGGTACTCCGGTTTTGACACTGGTGTTCAATCCATGCCTTTGTCACCAGGCACCTGTTGCAATACATCTGTACACATGTGCCTCACTCAGAATTTATATACATCTCTCTCTCTCTCTCTCTCTCTATATATATATATATATATATATGTATATAGATATATCTATATGTATATATATATATATATATATATATATATATATATATATATATATGTCTGTATACATATACACATATATATATTGATATACATATATTGCTATAGATGTGGAGAGGGGGGGACACAGAGGGGGTGAGAGTGACAGAGGGGGTGGGACAGGGTGTGTTGAAGGTCGGCATATACAGTCATACCTGTAGATAGTCAGATCAGTCTGTCTATGTATATGTATCGACATATATCTATATCTGTATGTGTGCATTACATATATATGTTTGTACAATATTCTATCTACATCTGTCTATGTATTCCTACATCTCTCTCTCTCTATGTATGTATACATATAATGCATATCATATACATATATATATATATATATATATATATATATATATATATATACACATACATATGTTGACATACATACGTATCCATATGATACACAGGTATATCAACATGTTTGTCTACCATACTGTATACACACACTAACATACTGCTAAACATACATAACTGTGAAACCTACTTTGTACATGGCACTACAACCTACAATCAACCAACATTGATATATGCACATAGATGCTCTCACATACAAATGTATGTACAGCCTTCACTGATAGTTGCTGTATGTCCCCTGCCCTTTACACATCTTCATATACATATGGATACAGACCAATGACACATATGGAGGGTTCACAGTATGTAGACCTTTATAGTATTACTTTACATTACCTGTGTTTGTCACAGCTGCTTGTGTTGCCGTCTGGTTCTCTGTCCTGCTGCTCCACTTCCCAGTTGTCAGCTGTCAGTTGTTGCTGAACAATTTGTTTGTGTCTGCTTAATTGCAATTTTCTCTGTCTCTGTCTGTCTCTCTCTCTCTGTCTGTCTGTCTGTCTCTCACGTCCTTCTCAGGGTGCAATGAAAGTATTGCATGTGTGGACTGGGAGTACAGCATACTTTTGTAGGTATCTGCATATGCCCATGTGATGGCCTCTGCACCAATTGTTAGCCAGCATTTGCTAATTGCATGCATCCAGTTGTGTACTGATTGCAGTTCTCACTGTGATTTCAGAACAGTGCTATAAAAAGGTATGTGAGATAGGTGTAGCCCTTTCAGATTTTAAGGGCAGGGACCATGCTGTTATGCTGTGGACAATGTTCTGTGAGTGTAAAGGTTGGTATCTCTCTCATATTTCCAGGTGTGTTGTAGATTAACATTCCTCCTTTCATTTCTCCAGTTTCCTGTACTAACTGTGTATGTACACTGACACCTACAACTACTACTACTGTTAATGTGTGTGTGTGTGCTTTCCTTTCACTTTGCTTGCACTTTGTTGCTAAGGCTTCAATATTTGCCCTTTACAGTCACTACTTGTATGCCTGCTAGGTGTCCTGACTGTAGTGTGCTGCTGTAGCTTTCCTATTTTCCATGTACATTCACATCTTGGAATGCTTGCTATATCTGCTAGGGTGTTACAGCATGCAGTGTGGTCTGGCCATGGTGTGGGCCTTGACATATATTAGGGTATTTGAGTATGCTGCTGAGCAGGCCCCAGAGACTTTCAGGTTCATCTGTTATCTGCCTCATGGAATGGTACATATCAGTGGGGTACACCCATTAAAATGTCTGGTATGCTGCAGTTGTGACTGTGGGTTAGCATGAGCATATGCATTACTACACTTTTTCTGCCATGCAAGTGGTGAATACTTTCAGGACTCCATAGTTACCATTGCATGTGTTACACCTTTCTGCCTACTGTTTGTACATTTCACATGGAGTCTGTGGGGCATCCCTGTAGGTCATTCACTGTTGCTATGTCTAGGCTCTTAACTATTCAAATATGGTGGTGTCAGACCCGTCATGTGTACAGATATTTGCAGGTTGTCCACATTTCTGCCTCATATTTTGGTCAATATCTCATGCAAACCTTTTTCTGGCAAATCACTCTGGGCTCAAGTCAGAATATGGTGACAAACATTCAAGTTTCAGACCTCATACCCTTCCAAACATCCCACAAAATGCAGACCCTGTTACTCTCTGAACTGTCTGCGTTTGTTGTAACAATATTTGTAATGTGTCCCTGGTTTTGGGCCTTTGCTCCACATATTTTATTACTTGGTCCAGATGTGTTCCTGTAAGAGCTTGTCGGGTATGGGCAGTGATTATCCTGCTGTGAGTATGTGTGTGGCTTGCAAGGTGCTATAGTGACATTATTACCTACTAGCTACCAACTAGCATGGCTGTTTCTGTTCACACACTACTATTATGGAAATCCACTAGTTTTGATAGTAATTCTAAATGGCATGCTTTGTGTACTACACATCTATATTCCCTTTACATTCATTCCTACTATTACATGATATATTTATTTTAGCACAATGTTCTTGTGTAAGTGTTATGGCTTAGTGGTAAGTCAACATACAAAGTTTATTTATTTAAATATATAAGATTACCAAAAGTATATGGAAGCCCCAATGGTATGCAGTCCACATATTGTCCGTGTTTAAATGTTATCTTGTAAGTTCTCACAGGCAATATAAAGTTCGTAAAGAAATGTAACATAAAATAAAGCCAGACCTGGGTTCCAGTTAGAAAAATAGTCTAGGATTTTTTTTGCTTCTGAACTGACTACAAGACCTGTCAATCAAAGTGACTAAGGCACTTTTAAGCAGTTGTAACCAGGTTAGCGATGGTTTGTGCGGAGCTCACGCATGCGCACTGGCGTTTAGCTCCGCGCACACAAGTGCACACCCGCTTACAACCGCTTAAATGTGCTTACTCTTCTTTTACACCACGCTATTTTCTTTGAAAGAAAAGAAAATGGGGAGACAGGAAAGTGGTGAAAAAGGGGTCACAAAGAGGGTAAGACAGTAGGGAAACAAGCTTGGGATGTGCAGGAGGGATGTAGGTAAGGCCCATAGCTGCTCATTTCTTCATCAGCAACAGCTGTGCATATGTATGTAATTTGGTGTGACATTTGAAACCTTCCACCCCTGAGAGAGGTGTCAGGACAACAATAATACTTGTTGTACAGCCAATTGTAATTGATAGGTTCCATGTCCAGCAGACATGTGTGCAGAATGGGCAGCTATGTATGGGGCATAAATTTTTGTGGGTACAGAGTGCCCTTTTTTTTAGGTGAGAGTGGTTTGTCAGGTGAAGGAAGTCGGTACAGCTGGGGAGGTAGGTTGGGTAGGTAAACAGACAAGACAAACAAGGCGCATACAGGGGCAGTGTATGACACGTGTGGGGGGGGTTACACAATTGACGGGGAAGGAGGTTTGGATATCCAGAGCCCATGAGCCCACAGATGGCAACAGTGGAACTGATATCCCCACCCATAGGCAGTTGCCACTGTTCCTTCACTGCCCAGGATGGGGCTGTGCTGGGGGCTGTGTAGGCGGGGCAACAGGCATGCCCTTTAGTTGTGCCACCTGTGCCTCGAGCTGGCGTAGGGGCTCGAGAACAGAGTCCCGAATCTCCCTACGCACCACAGTCCGGATGCTACGGAGGGTGAGTGGTGTTTCTCATCCGGCCACACTTGCAGAGGGGGGGCGAGCCCCATCCCCTGCAGCGCTTCCACCTGCAGGTGGCACAGGGCCACCAGAGGAGGGTCCAGACTCGGCACTAGTGCCAGGTGCACTCGCCAGCTGAGGTGGGAGAGGTGGGTCCGCTGGAACCCGCCTTCCCTGTCGTCCTATGTTTTGCATTATGTCATGACAGTTTGGGTTATTGACATATAATACCATTCACAATTAGTTGTAACAGCATGCATTAGTATTCCCATTAACCAAACACCCAGATATTCACACCATTGAACAGCGTGCATAGCACATGCATAATTTGAACAGAAATACACAGTCCAACAATATGCAGGGTTAACTGATGGCAACAGGCCATCAGGTGTGGATGTATGAACAGGGCAGATGCATCAATGGACATGCAAATATATATGGCCCAACAGGACAAATGTCCAGGGGTGTTAATTGTAATTGCACATACCATTTTCACGTGGAATGGGTTATATGTGGTTATAGGGTGGGGTAAAGAAAGTAATATTAACACCTTCGAATAACAATACATATGCTGTACATTTCTAATAGCTACAGTTATATACACACTACTGTTCTAACTACAGTTTCCTATATGATAACTATTTCAACTTGGTGATAGGACTGTTACTGCAACATCAATATACATTTTATATTTTATATATATAGGTCTACTTTCATTCATTGAAAGCACACCCTATTGAATCTCAAGAAGCCAACTCCTTTTCAGTGAAAGTGCAGTTTCACAAAAATGCACTTTTGTGAAATTGACATTACGAAATTAGGTGTGATTATAGGTTCATAGGTTCATAGGTTCATACTAGGCTATCTGCCCTAGGGCATTTATAAGCCTAGCCAGAGTGTGTTTGGCTTTCGCCACCCATTTTAAATTAATTTTGCTATGCGTTTTTTGAGGTTAGTATACTGTGCCTCTGTGCCTCTGTCTAACAGTGACACAGAAGTGATAGCCGGGGTAAACCTACGATCTCCCATCCACTCATCAAGATTCCTCTTGAAGAGAGTCAATGTGGGACTCTGCCTAACCTGGACTGGGATTTTATTCTGGACAGGGATTGTGTGTGGATCCTGTGAAACAACAGGTAAGGTGTTATTTACTTGTTATCTGCACTTCCAATGCGAGTATAGATCGTGGTACAGTGTGGATAAGGAAATGTATCCTTTTCCCAAGTGTAGTGCGATCTTAGAATTAGTATATATAATTGGCAGGGGTGTGGGAGTGCAAAATTTTATTTTTAGTGTTTATGTTCATGTTTCCAGGCTTTGTTAATGTGAATTTCGTGAAAATGCGTTTTTGTGGCACTGCACTTTCACTGAAAAGGAGTTGGCTTCTTGAGATTCGATAGGGGTGTGCCTTCAATGAATGAAAGTAGACCTATATATATATATATATATATATATATATATATATATATATATATATATATATGTGTGTGTGTGTGTGTGTGTGTGTGTGTGTGTGTATATATATATATATATATATATATATATATATATATATATATATATATATATATATATATATATATATATATATATATATATATATATATATATATAAATACATACACACACACACACACACACACACACACACACACATATATATATATATATATATATATATATATATATATATATATATATACACACACACACACACACACACACACACACACACACACACACACACACACACACACACACACACACACACATTTATCCAATGACTTCTTATTTTACTAAATATCTTTTATTTTTATTTACAAATAATTTATCAGACTATCCAGTGTCAGTAAAGGCAAACATATTGTTCATTAGATTATCCATAGACTCTAACTTGAAAACTTCATGTTTCTCCATTTTAACAGATATTACTGAGTTTGTCACGCTTCTTCTAAAACTCTTGATATCAATACCATTTAAAATGCAGTGATAATGGTGGAATAAAGAGAAAAAGTATACAGATTATTATTACGTACAAAATTTACCAATACAAATAAAAGTGAGACATATACATTATAACCTGAAAAATAAAAAATAAAGGATTTCTTACTTAATACTTAAGCTATAGCTGGACTGGGTTAGTGAGATGTTGTTAAAATATAAAGTAGCTCATGAAACTAGTGGGCTTATCATGGAACTAGTGGGATTATCATTGAACTTCTAGAACTAGTCCTTATTAACAACTATATTTCTTTTGACAACAACTTCTACTTACAGTGTAAGGGTGTAGCTATGGGCTCGCCATGAGGTGCAGCTTTTGCAAATGTCATCATGGCTTACTGGGAGAGGACATTTGTGTTTTCATCTGCCTTTTACCACCACATTAAGCTCTATCAGTGATTCCAGGGCAACATTTGCATTATATGGAAAGGGAAAGCTTTTTGAATTATATCAATGAGACCACGTCTTTTTTGCAGTTTACCTTCAATTTTAGTACCCACTCTATTCACTATCTTGGCATTTGCCTTCTTAAAGATACTATTAACACCCGATATATTGCTAAGATTCACAGGAAAGTAACATATTCCGATTCCTTCCTGCACTTCAGCAATTCACATCTGTTTCATCAAAAGAGTTCGGTTGTGAAAGTGCAACTTGTCAGGGCGGACCGAATGGTCACCACGCATAATGACTTTTTTGAAGAAGTTAACATTTTGTGTTCCATGTTTCTTAACAGGGCCTATCCCCCTGATCTTGTGGACAAATTTATCTCAGAGGTTACTATAAAAAGACTAAATGGTCATTTTCAACCTGTTTTAAGTCACCATGGTACTCCCGAGCAGTCCCTAGAAGAGCCACACGAGACAACACTTGGTGAAGATAGGACCATGATTAGATCTGAAAATGAAAAAGAAGGGGTAACATCTGAATTTTCAAAAGCCTTGGTTTTGACTTATAACCAAGACACTGCCATGCTAAGGAATATATTTGAAAAGAACTGGCCCATCCTATTAGAGGATTCAAACTTATGACAGAGAATAGGGGAAATCTTAAGAATTGTATATATGAAGGGGCCAAATTTCAAGGATCTACTGAGGACGAAACAGAGAGAAGAAGTAAAATCTAAACAAGGAATGGTCAAGTGTGGAGCCTGCACATGGTGTAATAAAATTCAAGTGTCAAATAGTTTTACTGTTAGGAATATTGCATACCATCTTAGGAACAGATATATCTGCACTTCTAAAGCAGTAGTATACGTGGCCTTATGTCAATCCTCTCCGTGTTTCTACTTTGGAAAGATGGAGAGAAGGCTATCACAGATAATATACACGCATGAGTATGCCATTAAAAGACAAAATGCACATAATGCCATAGCAAAGCATATTACCAACAATAAGGGGCATGCTTTTCATTTTGTGGCTGTAGATCATGTCATTATTGATGACAATAAACCATCGGCACTGATGTTAGAAATCAGTGAACTTAAATGGCAGATTCGTCTACAGGGTGACAGTTGGCCAGCTATAAATGAGAGAAGCTCTATATCCCCCATTTTGAAGCTAAAAGCACCGGAAAGGAAAAAAGTCCAAGTAAATATATAATAATGGGGATATACATACATACATACATATATATATATATATATATATATATATATATATATATAAAAATACATTTATTTATTTATTTTACATTTGTTGACCGGGCTAGTCTAGCTGGATACATTTCCATTTTCAGTAGAGGCCCGGGGAGAAAAGCTCCACATAAAATTGAACAAAAAACGTTACAATAGACAAGCAAATGGACAAAATCATAATAGATGAATAGACCAATAAAAAATATAATACCAATAACAGATATATACAAAGAGAGGATCACATAGGTTACACTTACGAAAATACATGGATTAGGTAAATATAAAAGTGTAAGCAACTTTGTGGACAAAGTAAAAACCATATTCTTGCTTGCATACCTTGTTTTCAAAGAGAAATTTAATTATGTATTAGTGCATTTATCATTTTAGCAATCTGTTCGGTCTTTTTTTAATGTTAAGTAAATGTATAGGTTCATTGTGTAGTGGTTCCCTTACAGCACATAACTAGTTAATGAGTGATTAATTTTAAATTCAACATTAATGTGTGGGAACCAATGAGAATAAATGTCAAAGCATAAAGGAAGTGACATTTGTAAATTTTGTTTGTCTGATGAAGTTTTACACATTGTGAAACGAAAGCGCTAACTATTTTTTATTGTTTTTATGTATTAAAGTGGTGCTTGCACCTTTCAAGCATTTTCAAGTATTAGGTTAAGGGTGTGCACACTTATGCAACCAGCATATTGTACATTTTTTATTTTTTATGTTTTTCCCCCTAACAGATTTGCTTGTTTTTCAAATGAATCGTACAGGTTATAGGTCACATTAAAAGTGGGAAAAGTTTAGAAATGATTTATTGTGGTCTTATTTTTTTTATATCACAAAAAACTGGCATTTTAACAGGGGTGTGAAAACATTTTATATCCACTGTGTTTGTGTATGTGCGTGTATATATATATATATATATATATATATTTATAAATAAAACAGTGTGCCTAGAGAGGAGTTGTGGTATTGTATGAGGAAGTCGGGAGTGTCAGAGAAGTATGTAAGAGTGGTACAGGATATGTACGAGGGTAGTGTGACAGCTATGAGGTCTGCGGTGGGAGTGACGGATGCATTTAAGGTGGAGGTGGGGTTACATCAAGGATCAGCTCTGAGCCCTTCTTTATTTGCAATGATGATGGACAGGTTGACAGACGAGATCAGACAGGAGTCCCCATGGACTATGATGTTTGCAGATGACATTGTGATCTGTAGTGAGAGTAGGGAACAGGTGAAGGAGACCCTGGAGAGATGGAGATATGCTCTAGAGAGAAAAGGAATGAAGGTCAGCAGGACTAGGAATATATGTGTATGAATGAGAGGGAGGATAGAGGAATGGTGAGTATGCAAGGTGTAGAGGTGGCGAAGGTGGATGAATTTAAATACTTGGGATCAATAGTTCAGAGTAACGGTGAGTGTGGAAGAGAGGTGAAGAAGAGAGTACAGGCAGGATGGAGTGGGTGGAGAAGAGTGTCTGGAGTGATTTGTGACAGATGAGTACCAGTAAGAGTGAAAGGGAAGGTCTACAAGAGAGTAGTGAGACCAGCTATGTTATATGGGTTGGAGACAGGGGCATTGACAAAAAGGCAGGAGTTTGAACTGGATGTGGCAGAGTTAAAGATGTTAAGATTTGCACTGGGTGTGATGAGGGTGGACTTGATTAGGAATAAGTATATTAGTGGGTCAGCCCAGGTTGGAAGGTTTGGAGACAAAGCCAGAGAGGAAAGATTACATTGGTTTGGACATGTGCTGAGGAGGGATGCTGAGTATATTGGGAAAAAATGCTAAGGATGCGGCTACCAGGTAACAGAAAAAGAGGAAGGCCTAAGATAAGGTTTATGGATGTGGTGAGAGAGGACATGCAGGTGGTTGGTGTGACAGAGCAAGATGCAGAGGACAGGAATGAATGGAAACAGATGATCCGCTGTGGCGGCCCCTAACGGGAACAGCCGAAAGAAGATGATGATGATGATGATATATGTATATAAAACCACAGTGAAAAGTAGTAACTTCATGAACAATGAAATTGCTAGATGAGACAACTTAAAATCTGGAAAAAATACCCTCAAACTAGAGACAAGATTAGTTGAGACATACAACAATCAAGTGGTTATAACTTGTTTAATAATCTATACTTCAGTGAAAATAATATATATTAACCAGATTACCAGTTTCACTCTTAACTGGGCTTCTTCATATCTAAATACAATTAAAATGTCATGCAGTATTTCTTTTCTTTATAACTTAATTTATTGTCATTTCACTCAAGCTGGTGTCATAAATGTAAGCCATAGGATGTTTGGCATTTGGGCAATCTACCATGGGATAGGTTTCATCTCTGTCAATCAGTTTCACACTAATTAGAGGGTCATTACCACCTCTCTGAATCAAACAATGCACTGTCAATCCTGAGAGCGCTAGTGCTCTCCTTACCAGCCCAAGCATTGCAGTACCATAGGAACCTCACTACATGTGATCACGTGCACACAAACACACACACACACACACACACACACACACACACACACACACACACACACACACACACACACACACACACACACACACACACGCACACACACACACACACACACACACACACACACACACACACACACACACACACACACACACCTCTCCTCTTAATTATTTGGATCATGACTACTCTCATAGGAATGAATATGTGAATGCCATGAAAAGAAGGCATTCACTTTTTTCTCCAATATAAAAGTTAACTCAGCAGAGCAATTTGAGAATTGCTTTACTGACTTAATCAGGAGTCACCACCATTTTTGGGGGACATAACATGGCTAATTGCCATTAGCCACTTACCTAGATTACTGTATTAGCATTGCAGGTTCACCAGCAACATCACTCTCTGTGCTATTGATTCCATCAGGAGAATCCTGGTCTCCGAATCAGACAGGCTTACCCAGTTTGGGAACCTTCCAAGTTCAGGCTTCTGGATCATGATAAGTCTTTCTGAATCCAGACCAATGTGTATCACAAAACTACAGGAACACTTTGAAAGCACACAAGTTCTCTTGAATTGAAGTATCACTGTGGCTAACACAAACCTAGATGTTTTTAAAAATAGAAAAACTATGTTACATGTATAAGGTTTAAAGAAGCTAAAACTAAATCAAGATTTAAATATTAAAATTTACAAATATGCATATTAGATATGTCCCTGCTGTTTAATAATATACTAAACCACCTATCCAAACGTGTTATCTGTTTAAACAAAGCAATAACTGTAACCATAAAATAAAAAGACTGGTTTATATTTATTATTCTTTTTAATATTTATTATTCTTTTTAATACTGTTGGGAGAACTTGAAATACTAAAGCAACACACCAGAGGTGCAACATTTAACTTATTCCAAATATACAATCCTTACTATCAAAGGTAGAGAAGACAGGTGAGGTTATATCCATCTTTAAATGTTTGTTGATAACACATGCTTGAGAAGGTAACCAATACATTTTAATCTAGTCTAACTTTATAGAAAAAATCTCTGATCTACTAGGTCACTAGTGGCTGTGTGGTAAAATGGAAATAATACAAATAATGAACTTGCTCTGAACTCGAATAAGACACTGTTTGGCAGGTGGGTGCTTCTTTGTTTAGATTAAGATTTTTCTTTCACTATAATCTCTGTCCACTCAAATTGTGAATCCCACTCACACAGTTAAACAGCTTTTTGTTTTCTATACTGTTTACTTTGTACAGATGAATGCTGTCATGTGTCAGGCTTTGGCACAAGACCTTTTAAAATGATTTAGAATTTGACTAATTACCTCCACATCAAACATGTAATGAAAAAGGATGATATCAGTTCCTCCATTTTTTCTTTCTTCGGATATTCTGATATTCTAATATCTCATTTTTTTGTCCTTCGTTTTTTCTACCAGTATGTGTTCTAAAGAAAATGATGTACCTCACAGGTTAATACAATTCAGTACTCAGCTAGCTGCGGACCGCAGGCTTTCTGTCATGCAACAGGACAAAGATATAAGCAGTGTATCAAAGTTAGCATTAGTTTTAGAGTTACAAAAACTCAGAACCCACTGGCAATCATGCTGAAACACTGACTGACATGCACGCTAGCTTATGTGATGCCTTGTGAGACTGCATGCAAGAGCTACATAATATCTCTGCTGGACCTGCTATCCTGCTGTTAAAATTGTACAGGAAATAATGTGGACTAGGGTTACTACCTGCCATGATTTTCACAGGGCAGTCCTCATTTGGAAATACATATACTACAATAATAAGATAAAAAAGAAAAATAGTGTTACATTTCAGCAGGACAACATTTTTAAACTTTTCTTGAAACTTTGCTGTAAGCTATATGACATAAAAGAGACAGGGGGAATTCAATAAACCCTACACAATATTTTTCGTGTATGCATTGTGCGCAATGCGTACACGAGAGTGAACAATTTGAGATTCAGTAAGCCTCGCTTAGTGGAGCAGAAAGGTTTGCACGTGAACAAGGAAAGATCTGTGTAATGCAAATTCCTGCATAAGCAGGTGAATTATATGCAAATTAGGCAATGGAAGTGATCCAACAACCAGAAAGTCATCTGTGTAGACTCTGTGTCTGTGTTTGTAGTGTATGTGGAAATTTTTCATGTACAGGAGTCTACACGGACAGTAGGGTATGAAAATGTCCACAAGTATGGACATAACTCTCCTGAAAAGGGTATATCACTGGAGAGAAATACATTGTGGATGTGGAAAAATGGACGGGAAATGTATAATCAGTAATAGTTTTTTTTATAAATCTCCAGTTGTTTTTGCTATGCGCTTAATGCAAAAAAAAAAAAAAAAGATAAAAAAAAAATTAATAAATGTATGTCACAGAAATGTACTGTAGGACCTTGCATCAGGTCTGTATAATGGTGCATTCATGCTGTTGGCTGGCACACATGGGTATAATCCATGTAGTTTCCAGGCTGTCAGCATGAATATGTATGCAAATTAGGTGAATTTGTTGAATTGCTAAAATGAGCAACTGTGTCCACAGATTCCTTTCGTGTAGGCTCCTGTTCCCAGTGAATGTGGATAACATTGGGGGGTTTGTCATATTTACTTTTAGCATTATTTGTGCTAGCTGTGTGTGTTTGCTCAGTGCACCGTGTAGCTAAGCATGTTCATGTGACCGATCCTCCCAAGGCACAGTCATGACATAGGAAACTATCAAATAAAACCAGAAATATTCAATTGAGAATATATACTTTTGTATGCTAAGCTACATGGTGCGCAAATAACTTGGGCCATTAAATCATGTTAATTATATTCTCAGCAGGTGACATGTATCGAAATTAGCCAATCCCACATAGTGGATCTACACTGTATACAGTATGCATGCACCCTATAGTCTGCTTTTCCCTCAATATTCTGAACCAGTGAAGTACAGACTTGGGAATTTTAAACTGAATAATGCTAGGGGCTGCTACAGCTATTCTTCATCTGCATCTGCTAGAGGCTGAAGTCAATGCTGCTGCTGATGATGACCATAGGAGAAGAGTGTTCAGGCCCAGGGTAACCTACCAGGAGCTACATGAGCTGGAGATTGTAGAGTGCTACATGGTGGACAGGGACATACTACAACAGCTCACCAAGCTCTGCCACCCTCAACTCAGAGCCAGAGCTAACAGAGGGAAACCCATCCCAGTGGAAACTAAGGTATGTGTAGTCCTTAGGATACTCAATACAGGTACTTTTCAAAGACCAACTGGGGACATGATGGGGGGCCTCACAGGCATCTGCATCCAGTATAGTCCACCAGTTTCTGGATGCTATGCTCCCACATGCCTCTGAGCACATATCTTTTCCCCTTGACTCTGAGGTGAGGGCCACCACTATGCAACACTTCTACCATGTAGTACGCTACCTTGAAGTACTTAGCTGCCATAGATTGCAATCATGTGCACATCAGGGTACTACCTGGTGAACAGGGTAGAATCTACATTAACCACAAGGGATACCACTCCATCAACTGCCAAGTCATGTGTAATCCCCAGGGGATTATCATGAGTGTGTGTGCTGGCAACCCTGGCAGTTATGACTCCAATATCTGGCACACATCACAGCTGTACCAAATATTTGCCGGGAGGACATCCCATAGGGGCATTTACTGGGGGATGTCAGCTATGCTCTGGAACCGTGGATGATGACATCCATCAGAAATGTGCACACACCCGCAGAAGAACACCATAATGAGGTACATGTACAAACGTGGGACATCATAGAGCATGTGTCTGGGCTTCTGAAACACTGTTCCTGTGCTTCGACATATCTGGTGGAGCCCTGCAGTATACTCCAGCCACATGTGCACAGATATTCAGAGTATGTGCTATGGTACACAGTTTGATCCTACGCATGCACAGCCCCCCAGCAGTGTCTAGGTCACCACAGCCAAAGTCACAGGAGGGCTTGGAGGAAGAACCCCCTGCTGATGTCCCTGTAGGCAGATGTAGGCATGTTCAGTACACACTGGCGTTGGCTAAGAGACAATGTGTAGCACATTCACTGACAACCCAGGGACCTAGAGACTAACACCTCACTTCTACTCACATGCAGATAGTAACAGTGATGCCAGCCAACTCACACATACTGTAGCTATCCATGTATTGGCTGTGTAATGCTTGTATCACCCAGAGTCAGCCCTGAAACACAGTCTTGTCAACTGCTGCACTTGGAAGGTAAGTCCGTAATGTACACAGTATTATAGTGGATTGTTATGTTAGGTCATCATAGCTATGGACTGGGTACAGTATGCAGGCTACTATACTGGCATATTTGGATAGACAGTACATCCACATGGAACTACCAACAACCATTCCACTAACATGTCACCATTTGTAGTCAGTAGGTCTCATGCATGGAATATTCAAGCAGTCCTACTACAACAGATTGGTGGTACATCATTCAAGGGACATGTTGGAAAGGGGGGTTAACTGATAGACTACTGTGTGTCCTAGCAGAACATATGTGTTACTTCCCCACCCTGCAAAACAGCACTGTCTCCATGTAACTTCCATAACACTAAAGTTATGCTGTATGACCTTTCACCCAGGTAGTGTGCCACACGACATCAGTACAGTAATCCATAATCTGAATGTACATTTCATGTGGAATTTAATTGGGAATAGTACAGTACATATTTATGCAGGTGATGATGTGATGAATGATTCATTGCTTATCTACCAGCCTCTGTAGCTCAAAGAAATAAGGCAGGTAAGTTGTATGAGGGTGTCTAGGTTTCTAATCCTGACATATCTGATTATTATGAAGTAGCAATACATATATCTTTTTACAGACTCTGTGTGTGCTATACTAGTATGATTCTATTTCACATAGTAATTACACATATGCATCTGAGTCACAGTTCTAAGACCTATTTAATAAGTACATCATTACTAATGGATAACTTATTAGCAGAATTGTAAAGGCTGGAATATAAAACATATATCAGCATGCATATGTAAAAAACACATCCAGTACCTGCTGTAACATGATGTAGTATAACAATATAATAATCGTTATGAATAAAGGAATGCGCTGTGATATGATTCATGTGGAATTCACAGACCCATATGCAACACACTGATTACTAGATCAAAACAATTAGGTATTGATGCACTCTAGAGAAGACAGATGTCTGCATGGCTTACATATAGGACATAGCAAGTGTCATATATAGTAATTGGAGAAGTGATATTTATGGTTACAGTCAGGGTGCCCCACAGGGCTCTGTACTAGGCCCACCTTTCATTTCAGTTGTCTAAAGACCTATCTTTCACATCACAGTTGTTCTATAGTCTGTATGCAGATGGTTTGAGACTGAGTATACTATTTAAATGTGTTGCAGATTGGGCATGTCTGCACAAGAACTGGGCCACAGAAGCATCAGATACTGTTAAATACATCGAAAAGTAAGCATATGACATTTGGAAGACAGAAAGAGAAAGGTGACAAAGCCTAAAATGATGGGGGGACAAATAGGGACAGATTTTAAATATTGCTCTTACAAACTTAAAACATTGATAGCATGAATTTTCTGAAGGATGTGGAGTCTTAAACTCAAATGTTTGTCATTATTTAATTACTTCAGTCCTTAGCTATTTGCCAGAAAGGTACAGATTTTAGGAGGAACACACCAAAAATATGAGGCAAAAATCTGGACATTCTGTGAAAATCTGTACAGTTGAGAGGTATAAGTGAGGAACTGGGTATGTAGGTAGATCCAGATTGGAGTTTTCCAAGTCATCTCAGACTTCAGGCCTGGAGTACACCTAGGTATAGGATGGAGTCAGTTTATGCAACAGGAAGTCTCAAGTGTCAGCAGTGCGCATCCCATTTGTGAGTTACTAAACAATGTGTAAACAAGCCAAAATGCCACTGAGCATGCTCACACACTTAGTTAAGCCAAGTGCAAATCTGTTACCCCACAAGCTATTTTCTTTAGAAAAATATATATCTTCTATATCTCTATAGTTATAAACAGATATATCTATGTATATATGTGAGTGTGTATGTCTGTATTGCCCTACATATACAGATCATGGATAGTAAAGCTGCACTATGGCACATAAAATGTTGGAGGAAGGGACACAAGGAAAGGCTCAACATTACATAATGCACTTTCAAATATCTGCAACTGCATAGACCAACATGCGTTGCAATCTTAGGACTATTGGGATATCTGTAGTTCACAGTTTTGGCCGTCTTCACCCAACATGTGTAAATGATACACCATGTGACAGCAGAACACATAACCATGAGTCACACCTGTGTACTGGCAAACAGCTGGATGGTGGTGAGTCATACCACATCCCCCTAACAGATGATGTGGAACTTTTTAAATGTATGGCATAGGAATACAAACATATATTGTGAAGGCATATGTATATAGCTACACCAGCAGGAACACCTGCATTCACTACAGCCCTCTTGTGTCTGCTTCATTTCAACAAACACACATCAATAACTGTGCAGCTGTTGTAATGCATTATGTTGTGTGCCCACTCATTGCCTGGGTAAATTTTCTTTTGCCACAGGCCTGTCCATCCACATTCAGACAGACTCATATGCCCAACACAGGCTATTGACACATCGATAATCTACAAAACAGCTGTCTCACAGTTAACTACTGGCTGCAGTTGACAGTAGGAAGCTGTGTGATATTGCAGCCCTGCCAACCTGTTAAACACAGGACTTCTTTATGTTCTCTATGATAACATCACCTGCAGTAATTTGCAATATCATACTTATGCTGTGGCACATGGGATAAGTACTGTGATTTGTAGTGTGTAATAATAAATAGTTAGGAGATCTAATCCCACTCCAGATCAAGTGGTGTGTGTGTGCATGTTTGCATGCATCTCCATTCCAAACAAATGTAAATTTCAAACTGCAATGAGTCTGCAATTTTTGGCTTTTGGACATGATGCAGGCCCCCAAAGTCTTCTCCCCCAAAAGGCCTGCTGATGTCCTCTACCATAAGAGTACATAAGGTCATGTCAAAGTTAGATTTAAGCTGTGGTACTTGTGATAAGTGATGTGATCTGTAGTGTGTAAGACTAGACAGATAAATAGGAGTTCAAATCTCACACCAGCCCACTTGTGGTGTGGGTGTGTATATATGCATCTCCCTTACAAACAAATGTAAATTTAGAACTGTAATGGGTCTGCACTTTTTGGCCTTTGCACTTGATGCAGACCCCCAAAGTCTTCTCCCCCACAAGGTCTACTGATGTCATCTACCATAAGAGTACCTACCTAAGCCACGTCAAAGTCACACTTAAGCTGTGGTGCATGTGATAAGCATTGTGATTGCTAGTGTGTAAGACTAGATAGGTAGGAGTTCTAAACTCACTCAAGGCCACTTACTGTGTGTGTGTATGTGCATCTCCACACAAAACATGTGTGTATTCCACAATACCTAAAACAGCAGTAGGGTTTTGCACTGTTTTAGGCCTAGCAGATGGCACAGGCCTTTGAACTCTTCTTCACGACAAGGCCTGCTGATGTCAACTACTATAGGAGTATGTAAAGCCATGTTAAAGTCAAACTTAAGCTGTGGCACATGCAATAAGTACTGTGATCGGTAATGTGTAAGACTAGATAGGTAGGGGTTCTAAACATGCTCAAGGTCACTTGCTATGTGCATGCATGTTCATCTGCACACAAATCAAGTGTGTATTCCATAATGCCTTAAACAGAGGCAGGGTTTTGCACTAATTTCAGCCTAGCAGCTTGTGCAGGACTTTGAACTCTTCTCCACCACAAGGCTTGCTGATATCAACTACCATAAGAGTAGCCTGATTAAATTCTGCCCTTTTGAGCTGGGAATTTCTGGTTAAAGGCTTAATGTGCCTGTTTATTTGAACTTTTTCTGATATTGGTGTGCCTTATTTGCTGTAGCATAGACTAGATTCAGGCCTGCTGAATCTAGCTTTGTTTGTATAAGTTGAGCACTAATCCAGGCCATCTTTTTTGGAGAAGGTTCCCCTGCACCCTAGTGGCAGGAGTGTGTGATTAGAACTTGTCAGATTGAAGACTGCTGGAACAGGGCTCAGTTTTTAGCTTTTTTACTGGTTAATTGTGTAATTTGTTTAAATCAGTTTGCTCATTTTCTATTGTTATATATCAAATAATTGCACTTTATATTCATCTACTTTTACTGTAACTGTGTTTCTTCCCACTATTACATTATTTTGCTTGTGCTTCTTCTTAAAAGTACTCAATTGTATTATTCTGCTGCAGTTATTACTGCTTGGTTGTAGCCTGATTAAATTGTAACTGTTATTCTAAGCCTTTTGGTTTAAGTACATGGGCTTCAGACCAGTTGTTTTATATTAAAAGCTTTGTGGACCGCATTGTTGTGGCAGGACAGGTAGCTTACATCCTTCTAAGTTGGAAATTGCTGATTGAAGGTTCAGTGTCTGTTATTCTAAAAGCGTATTAGTTCTGGTTTAAGCACTTGGGCTTCAGGACAGTTATTTTACATTAAGAAGGTTTGTGGTCTGCACTCTTGTGGGAGGAGAGGCTAGATTCTGTCCTTCTGAGCTGGGAATTTCTGGTTAAAGGCTTATTGCGCCTGCATATTTGATCTGTTTCTTTCTGAAATGTGTGTGCCTTGTTTGCCGTAGCCCAGAAGTTAGTAGTTTATTGGCCATTATGTGCTAATTTCTATCTCTTTCATTTCCTAGCTATAAAAACCTCATTTGCGCAATTTTGCGGGCCGGGCAGCACTGGTTAGATAGGGTTATACTATTCCTGGCTCCACAAAGTCTACTCTTCATTTTATCCATTGGAACTAGATAAACTTTCAACTTAAGCACTCAACCCATTCATTTCACAGCCCAGCACTTGCTCAAAACTCATAGCAAGCACTAATTAACCCTAGCACTAGACCCCCTATACTGTCCAGAAGGACAAGGCTCTCTATTCGCCCCTACCAGCCAATCAGTAAAACAGCTCACTTTACCTATTCAGGTATGTCCAAAGGGCAGTTTCAGGTGTACTCTCCAGTCCAACTGCTGAATCTGGACATTTTGAGGCAATGTTACAACTGCTTCATGTACACAGACAGCCCTCTCCTCCTATCACCAAACACTAATATATGCGAGAGATGCAATTATACAGCCAAACTGGAGGCAAAGCTCTCTCAACCCAAGACTGGAACTGACAGTCAAGAGGAGAAGGAAAATACTTGCAACACACCACCAAGTCTCACATAGACCTACTAAACCAACACTGTCAAATAACACACATAAATACACGAAAACATACTCAAAGGCTCTAAATAAAAATCTGCAAAAGCAACAGAGACCTCCAAAGCAAACACCCAAGCAACCTCCACACCCCATCACAAACCATGAAACAAATACTTCACATAATCAGTGTGCTGCGCAATCACAGCCCTTAAGGCAAAATAACATACCCAACACAGTAGCAATAGGTGACTCTATAGTCAGGCACACTGATGTCCCACTAAATAGGCTGGACAAGGAAAAGGTTACAGTTAGCTGCCTGTCATGCTCCAGGATCCACCACATAACACAAGCACTAGTAATAGGTGACTCTTTAGTCAGGCACACTGACATCCCACTCAGTAGGCTGAACAAGGAGAAGGTTACTGTTAGCTGTCTGTCGGGTGCCAGGATCCGCCACATAACACAAGCACTCAGGTCACTCCAGAACAAGTACAAATATGACTCTTTCATTGTCCATGTTGGTGTGAATGACCTGAGACGTACCTCCTGGACTACATGAAAAGAGACATGGAAGAGTTCTCTAATCACATAGCCCAGGCCAGTTTGACCCTGACCCTGAGTAGCATCCTGCCATTACCAAGAATGATGCCACAGTATAAAGAAAAAACGATCAATTTCAACAATTGGCTAAGTTTCTGGTGTCATTCAAAGGAGATCCAGTATCTGTCCACCTGGGATGACATGCTAGACAAGCCACATTGATTTGCAAAAGATGGCTTGCACCTGTCACCCTTAGGCTTTTGAATACTGGCCAAGGCTTTTGCCACTCCTATAGTGCCTTTTTAGGCAAGACTCAAAAGACAAACCCACCACCATAAATAGCACAAGTAACCAAAAACTGAGGGTAATGCTACTCAACGTCAGAAGTCTAAACCTCAAAATGCATGCACTCATGGCACTCCTCAGTATGAATATCGATATCTCTGCAGTAACAGAAACCTGGTTTAAGGCTCCAGAGAGCCTCCCAGCACTACTAGGCTATAACTCATACCATACTTTTCGTCAACAGAACCCGGACCGAAACACAAAAGGTGGGGGTGTATCCATATTCATCAAAGATACCCACACCTCCAGGTTAGTGGCACAGCACAATGCCTCAGAGATCATCCATGTGCAACTAACAATGGGAAAAACTGCAATTCAAATTGTAGCTTGCTACAGATCACCCACCATGACCCAGAACCCCCATTCCACTATTCTGGAGACACTGGAAAATATGAAGGTCCTACCAAATGCCTTAATATTGGGTGATTTCAATTACCCAAACATTAACTGGGAGAACTACTCAAGTACTAACTCCCTTGCCCAACGCTTCCTAGACTTTATAAACTCAAACACCCTGGATCAACTGGTCAACACCCCCACCAGATGTGACAACATATTGGACCTGGTCATCACCAACATGGGCGACCAGTGTTCTACACCGGAGGTCAACCCCTCGTTGGTTAGATCAGACCATAGACTAATCACTCTGGATATCCACATTCTGCCCACATCCCCAATCAAGGAAACCACCATGAAAAACTTTTCAAAAACAAACTTCACATTACTTAAGACCGAGGTGGAAAGGTTCACAGCCCCCATGTTAAAGGACAATGCTTTCCAAGCTGCTGAATCCTTTACAAAGGCACTCTATGAGCACCTGCAAGAATGCATGGATTGTGCTATCCCAAGCAAAACTAAGACTCACTCCTCCAAGAAAAGGAAACCAGTCTGGTGGACCCCTGCCATAAATAAGCTATACAATAGAAGGAGGAAACTAGTACAGAAAAGAGTAAAATCCCAAAAAGGAAAGACATCCCAGATCAGTATCAGCAAGAAACTACGATCCCTCATGAAATCATCCAAGGCTAGCTTTGAAAGAAAAATTGCCAAGTACTCCAAAGATAACCATAAAGTGTTCTTTAGCTATGTCAAGAACGTAAGTGGAAACTCTCAGATCTGCTCTGAGTTAGTGCAGAATGTCACAAAATACACTGAACTGACTGATATTGCCAACATTCTGGCAGACAAGTTTAGTGCAAACTTCACCCCCCTCTCACCCCCTAAAAGGCCCATAACCATACCAAAAGAATGTAGAGCCCCAGCAATCACAGACACACAGGTTAAAACAGCCCTATCCAAAGCCAAAAACACAGCTTCAATGGGACGGGATGGTGTCCCAGGCTGTGTCTTACATGAGCTCCAAAATGAACTAACCCCTCACCTAAACACACTGTTCAAACTCAGCTTCTCTACAGGCTACATACCCATAGAGTGGCACACAACAACAGTTATCCCGCGCCACAAAGGTGGAGCCACAATGGACCTCGGGAACTATCACCCTATAAGCCTGACTAGCCTGGTCTGCAAGGCTATGGAGTGCATCATCATGGAACTCATTAACAGAGACACTGAGAACCTCGAAACATTGGAGCTACCCAGTTTGGCTTTGTTAAGGGAAGATCATGCCTCCTAAACCTGGTTGACTTCTTTGAGACAGTTACCAAGGCTTTAGATGAGGGAAAGGAGGTCCACACAGCCTACCTATACCTCGCAAAGGCTTTTGACACCATTCCCCATTCTGGTATTCTGGTATTATAGACAAGCTCACCAGCCTGAACATAAACCCCTACATCATGAGATGGGTTGCCAATTGGCTCATGGATAAAACCCACACGGTGAGAGTAGCAGGGTCTAGGTCTGACTCTAAACCGGTTACAAGTGGCATTCCACAGGGCCCAGTCCTGGGACCCCTCCTGTTCGGTATATACTTCTCAGATGTACAGGCAAGCATAGGAGGCTTATGGCTGACCAAAGTTCGCAGACGACTGCAAACTGGGGGCCATAATTGACTCTCCAGCTGATACAGACATCCTCCAGAAGGGTCTTACTGAGACGGATACCCGGTGTCAAAATCATGGCCTCAAGCTAAATGCCAAAAAGTGCATAATCATCCTCTTTGGAAAAAACAAAGTACTCGTGAACTACCACATATGTGGTAGTCCCCTAAATACAGAAAATGTAATAAGGGATCTGGGGACCCAAGTAGATAGTAATCTCTCCTTTGATAATCATATCGCCAAAGTGGTTAGAAAATCTTTCTGTGTGGCCCACCTAATCACAAACGGGTTTGCATCTAGAACAAAAGAGGTTATTGTGCCCCTCTACTCATCACTAATCAGACCCATCATAGAGTACAATGCGCCATTTGGGATGTACCTTACAAGACACCTGCAACAGCTTGAAAGACCACAGAAGTACCTCACCAAGAGGATTACTGGCCTCAAACAGATGCACTATGCAGCCTGACTGAAGAAACTCCAGCTGTACTCGGTTGCATACCGCTTACTCAGAGGTGATCTCTGCCTGACATACAAGGCCATGTCCAACCCAGAATTGATGGACATGCTCCATCTAAAAAAAAAAACAAATCTTCAAGAGCCACATGCTGTAGGGATCCAAACCTCACCACAATGATAAATAGGACATGCTGGAGAGATAGATTCCTGTCCCAGAGACTCCCCATGCTTTGGAACAGGATTCCAATCCACATTAGGCAGAGCCCCTCACTAACACTCTTCAAGAGAAACCTTGATGAGTGGATGGGAAACAGAAAATTTACCCCGGGGATCACTGCAGTGACTCTGTTGGACAGAGGCACAGGGAACTAATCTAGGGGTGGCAAAAGCCAACACATTCTGGCTAGGCTTATAGATGCCCTCAGGCAGATAGCCTAGTACTTACCTATGAACCTAAAGCCATGCCACTTTTAGACTTATGCTGTGACATGTGCAATAAGTACTGTGATTTATAGTGTGTGAGGTTAGGTAGGTAGTGGTTCTAAGCTCAGTCCAGCCCACTTACTGTGTGTGTGTGTGTGTGTGTGTGTGTGTGTGTGTGTGTGTGTGTGTGTGTGTGTGTGTGTGTGTGTGTGTGTGTGCTGTCCATTGCTCTGTATACATAAATAGGTAGTGGTAATGGTCTAACTGCATCCATGTTAGAGTATGTGTGGATGCTAGCCAGCATTTTATATCAGCCTATAGTATCATAGCATCATTGGAATGTAGTAGGCTAATGGTCCTGGGCCCTCATATGCCTAGCAACCTTTTAAGATTAGTAACATGTTCAACACCTACTGTCCCTGTCCAGGGTGTACACAGGTGGAACCATTGTGGTGTAATTATGGTCACCCATCCAGTCATACAGATTGCATCTGTAAAGGGCCAATGAGGTCTTCAGTTTGACATGAATTAGAAGTGTGTTCCAAAGGTGTGTTAACCTCTGGCAGACAATTCTCGCCCTCCAGCAGGTTTTATAAAAGTTACATACCAGGTTAAAAGCTTAACCTGGAGTAAACTGGTTATACATGTCACTTACGCATGTACATCATGTCCAATAAAGCGGGGTCACAGATGGACTCATATGCAAAGCAGAGATCACCTCTGAGTACTCTGTTTGACACACACTAAATTGATGGTGATTTCAGACAATTCCCATAGGACAGATGCTGATGACTTGCATCCCCCTTGTGAGGAGTCTTTGTGGTTTCTCTAATTGCCACAGCTGTTTGTTGAGTAACTTGCCAAAAGGGGCACTACATGCAAATATTGTCCTGATGAGAGAAGAATACATGGAGGTACTAATTACTTGTACTAGAGACAGTGCCTTCATGTATGACATAAGTAAGATATAATGACCTACTCACCACTGTGTATGCATGGTGATCTCAGTTAGGGTAGCTGTCAATGCATCTCACCAGGTCTCTCACCCCTGCATATGTACTTAAGATGTCACTATTTATCTGGTAATTAGCAGGAATATTGCTGCTACTAAAATAAATGATAATCCATATATTTGCATTGAGTTTAAGGCCATGTGTTTGGCAACAATCATCTGTCCATGTAACACTGTAATGTAGGATGTTGCCATACTATGTATATTATATGGCCACTCACAGTTTACGTTGTGCTTGTACTTTGGTGAAATGGATTCCAAACAGCAGGTGACCCAGGACAGAAGCCTATGGAACACTACTGGTTACAGCTCAGCTACTGGAGGTGTCTTCCCCTATTGGACTATATGACTTCTATCAGTGAGGCAGTTAACAACCCCTATAATGATAACAGGGTTCAAGCCTAGTTGTGTGTGTTTTTTGATGATGCCTGCAAGGGGGATAGGGTCAAATGTCTTCTCTTAGTGCAGGTAGGCAGTGTGCACAGATTTCCTATCAGCCAGGTCCTTGGTGACTGTCTCAAAGAAGTCCACCAGGATTAACAGGCATAATGTCACTTTGACAAATCCAAACTGAGTGGGTGCAAGTAATTGAACATTACCTACATTTTGGTTGATAAAATACATGTTGATCTGCCCCACAGCCTTGCAGATATAGATAATGAGGCTGATATGCATATAGTTTGTAGGGTCAGTGGACACACCACATCTGTGCAATGGAATAACCATGCCTGCTTTTCAGGCAGCTGTGATGAAGCTGTTGGGTACACTATGATTGGGAAGAGTGTCCAAGGGTGTTGCAAGTCCATGTTGGAGCCCATGTAGGGCACAGCATGGGATTTTATCAGGTCTTGTATATGCTGTGTTTCTGTCCTTAGACAGGCCATTTATGAGATGCCCTTCAGATATACAAGGTAATGGACAGGTGGTAGGTATGTCATGGTGAACATGTGGTGGGAACAGATGACTGAGGTTTTGCAGACCCAGTCAGCCAAAGGATGAGAAATGGCTACAGCACCAATATATGTGGTGTCATGAAGTACAAGTTTGGCAGTAAACTGAGCCTTTCCTTTTAGGTTACATATGTAAGTATAGAATGACTTGTGGTTGCACTTTGTGGGGAGGCTAATTTGGAGCAAGACTTTGTTCTGGAGGAATTCACAACAACTCTTATTTGCTTGTTCATGCAGATGAGGTAGTGTTTCCATTTCAGGAGGCTCCCTCCTTCCTACTCTTAAAGAGCAATGTCTCCCTCTTATTGTAAAGCCTGTTAATGGCAGCCATCCACCAGGCAGGTTTGCTGTTCCATAATGAGGCTGTGTTGCACCTAGCAGGTGCAGCCAATTCAATGCAGTTATACAGGTGTTTGTATAAATCATTGGTTTACAGCTTATAATAGTTGCTAGTTCCTTCTGAGGGGGTGGTGCAGTGAAGCTATTCATACCATCCCATAAGAGGTTACAATCTGCTTTGATGAAGTTTATTACTCTATCTTCTGTGTGTGTGGAGGGTGTCGGGTGTGATATGTACCTTGAATGAGACCGATTAGTTGTCATATCTCACCAGAGAGGGGAACACAGTGGGGGTGCTACACCTCCATATCAGTAAGCACCCATCCAGTATGTAGGTTTCCCTTGTGGGGGTGTTAACCAACTGGTCTCGGGAATTGTAGTTAACGATGCCAGGGATATTTGTGCAAGTAAGTTTGAGCATGACAAATATATCCAGTTGGTGGGTACTTAACATCACCCAAAATAATGGCATCCACATGTACCTTGATAGAGTCAAGTAAATGCAAATAAGCAGAGTGGGTGTCCTGATTCATGCAGGGGTTCTTGTAGCTGACAATTACTTGCATAGGTGCCTACAAAAAGGCCATACCACCTGAGTTGTATCCAGGTAGTCATATTGTGTAACTAATCTGAATGTGTATGTATCCATAATGAATATTGATACACTGACCCCATTACTTTGCATGCCGTGAGTTTGAGGTCTGCACATGTGGAAGGAGTTGTAGACTTCTATGGCTGTGTTGCTGTCTAAAGCCCTGACCCAGGTGTCTGTGACTGCACAAATATGTGCGTCTATCAAGCTGAGGTCTGCTTCCAGTGAGTGGGGTTCATAGGTTCACAGTTTAGTACCAAGCTAACTGCCCTTGCAAGCCAGTTTAAGCCTAGCCAATTATCTCTTGTGAGACTCAAACCCTGCACCTTGTGTTTGTAAGGCAACCACCTTAGCCATTAAGCCACCCTCCCAACCTTAGGTTAGTACTAGGCTAACTGCCCTTGTGAGTCATTTTAAGCCTAGCCAATTATCTCCTGTGAGATTCAAACCCTCTACCTTGTGTTTGTAAGGCAAACACCTTAACCATTAGGCCACACTCCCACCCTCATGGTGTTGACACTCCTAGCATGTAGCAGCATAACCTAGAGACTGTTTGTAGATGGGCTTTTTAGATTACCATTTTGTCCCTGTTACACCACCTAAAAAGGGCACTATGAGGGTGGTGAGAGCCTTGGCCAGTAGCCAAAATTGCATGTGTGATAGATGAAGACCATCTGTGACAAAGCATCAAGGTCTGTTGATTATGTCATACCAGAGTGACAGATAGCGGATCCCCTTCAAATGACAACAGATGCTGAACCAATTTTTGACATCAATCATGTTCTTTTTGCATGTAGGCATCATCCCAGGTGAGGTTAAAATGAAGATGAGGGCCATGGGCATACCTGCCTGAGACACATAGTCTAACAGCTCAGTCATTTTTCTCTTCATATGCTCCTGAGAGGTACATCTCAAGTTGCACACACAAACAGGAACTATGACATAGTCATAACAGTACCTGCTGTTGACAGACTGGAGTGCATGTGTGATATGGCGTAACAGGGCACCTCTCATACAGCTGGCTGTGACCTTCCCCTTATGTAGCCTGGTGAGTGGGACATCAGAGTGTCTCATGATGTAATCACATATGAGTAATACGTGTAATCTACTGTCTTGCCTTAAGGGCTTGAGTGGTGATACAGTGGTGCGTGACCTATTATGTGTACTGTTCTGCAGAGGTAGTATTACATGTAGCATGCTTGCATCTGTGTTTGTGACGTGTCTGGTGTGCATGTCTGTTTCTGTTTAGGAGCTTTGCATATTCAAGCATGTGTGATGTGGGTTTGGGTGGAGTTGGAGGTGAGGTGTGCATGTTGGCAACCTACTCATTGTCATATATATATCATATGTTTGCAGTGAAGATGTGGATGTCCTTGCATGCACAGGACACATGTTCAACATTGCAGTCATTAGTGTGGCCTTGCACATCTACAATGCCTGTCAAACAATCATGCAGCAAATGGATGAGTTGTGCAAAGATGTGGACACAGTGTTGTATTCTGGGAAAATAAATGCACAGTATCACATAAGTAGGACATGTGGTAGGAAGGGTTTACCTTTATAAACTCGAATCACAGTGGTTCGAGTGCTCATATGAGTGACTTGAAACCACGAAAGTGTAAACATCGACAGTTCTTAATGTTCAAAAACCAGCAAATCGAAAAGCAGATTTGCTGTTTTTCGAACATTAATGTCGAACAAAAAAAAAAAACAAAGTGTAAAGCAGGGGGGCAAACCCCTCTGCACCCCCCATGTGGGGGGACTGCACCCCCCTACTTTATTATTCTAACTCCGAGATCACACTACAGTGGGGAAAGGAACCATTTCCCAATCCCCATTATAGTGCAATCTGCCCCGGAATGTCGAATGTGCAATGAGTGAATCTCGCTTTGCATTCGCTCATTGCACATTCAACCCTTTTTCTGTTCTGCGTTTGCAAATCTTGCAGACTGCCTTTCACACAATTGCTGTTCACCTGTGTGCAATACGCACATCTAAAAGTAAACCGGTAGGAACAGCTACATTGCCTAATAGTGGCCACTCCTCTGCAGTAGGCCTCACAGCTATGTCATGCAGATCACCAAAATGATGCTGTTGAACGGCAGGCTGCATGACTTGCTGTGATACTGCCACCTAACATGGACAACTGCTACTGTGGAGTTTGCCACATCAACCTTGGACATCTTTGTCACCTTACATGCAACATTATATTTTGAGGCTACAGCTCTGTTCCTAATCAACATCAGATCAGTGCCCAGTCAAATCCTACAAGGCTTGGAACTCATGATATAATACATGCAATACTCAAATGATTGGTCTTGTTGCTGATCAAGGCATCTACCCGAAAAAGGCTACAACAAGCTGACACATGCTTGCATCATCTGGGACAAGTGTGTGGATCAACAAACAGGCTGTGGCTTGCTTCATATCTTGAGCTTGGTGGTAATGTTTTGCTTCTGGTGAGAGACAGAGAATAGAAGCTTTGTTTCCCAACAGAGTGATGCCATGGTGAGACCAGCAGTAGTAGTAGCCATACAGCAGCAATTCAGGTTACTCCCCTCTTTTCTGCAGTCATCACAAGGTAATTCTTTGTTTTCAATAGGCACTGCTTAATTAGTGTCTACCTTCAGAATACCTGCCTAAATACTCCATTCTTAGGTTTACAGGGTGTACATATTAGTTTCTCCTACAGTGTTTGGTAGTGCTCAGACACCTTGGGTTACATTTATCTTGGAAACCAAGATGGAAATAACTCCAATAAAGAGTTGCATACATGACCTTTTGGGAAGTCTGGATGTAGTAGTTCCCTCTGCACAAAGGGGGCCCAACTACAGACACTAGTAGATGATCAGTACAGATGCAATACAGCCACAAACACTGGACTAGACACAGTTTGGTTTAGTCATGGGCAGATCAAGATTACCCTACTTGGTGGACCTATTTGATAAGGTTACAAAATCAATGGATGAGAGAAACACGAGTCACTCTACTACCATAGCCTGACATCTCATTTCATTGTTGACATACCCAAGTGGTTAGGTACAAACTAATATGTCAGCTGGTGGATATTCAAGTGACTGATTGACAGGATCCATGACATTAGCAATGAGGAGCCCCCCTCTACAATGAGGCTAGTCACCGGTGGACTCCCTCACAAATGATTCCTCGCACTGCTCCTTTTAGGCAATAACTTCTCTGCAGGTGCAGCCACTGTCAGTTGTCTGTGGCTGACTAAATTTGCTGATGATTGCAAGTGAGGAGCTGTCATTGCATCCCACACTGACACAAATGTTATCCAGGAGGGGCTGACACAGATATGCAGTTGCTGTCAGACCCATGGACCAACAGTAAATGCCAATAATTGCACAATGTTAGCCTTTGGGGAGTGATCCAGCCATTGTAGCTATTGTACTGACAGCACACTACCTACCATTGACCCAGTAGTCAGGGACTTATGAACACATCGATAGTGATCTAGCCTTTGACTGAAATGTGTCAGTAATATCGGGCAAAGCATTCCATGCAGTGCAACCTGTAAACCAAGGTAGGGCAGGTAAATCCAAGAAAGTCATTGTTCCACTGTAATCAACATTGATCAGATCTATCAATGAGTGCAATGCTATCTTTGCCATGTAACCAACCAGGCATATCTCTCAACAGTAGCAGCCACAGAGGTTCCCAGCAAACCACTATGTGGTACATGTAACATGTCGCATGGACACTGTGTTAAGGATCTATCCATACATTCTGTCTCTAAATGCTTTGGAGGGGAGGTGTATGGCTGCCATACAGGGGGGTTTCAGACCCCGACTGTGGACCCCCCTGCATATACACAAAATAACTAGCACCAGAATGACCTGTTCTCCAGACCTGCACCTTGGCTGTGGTATAAATGGGGCATGTTGGAGAGACAGGCATATCACCCAGAGACTGCACCCTATATGGAACAGGCTCCCCATCCATGTGAAGTAAAGTTCCACCCTAATGCAAATCAAGTGCAAGTAACACATTTGGATGGGGAACAGGACAATCACACATGGTTTAGTACCAAGGTCTGGAATGGACACAGATAACATGGAGATTGTTCATCTCCCACACCCCGGCCTGTAGATGTTTCAGCACCCAAAACCCTGCTTACACTCTTCCAGTGTATCAGCCTTAGTCACAGTCTAGGAATGTATGGCTAGGCTTAAAGAAGCCCTTTCATTCATTCGCATTTTAAACAGATATGAACCTGTGTTCCAACAACCCAAAGGTTACTTACCTTTCTGTTGAATTTTTGTCTGTGCTGACATTCAATCCTCTGCTCTGACATTAATGGTTTGATTGTACATGTGTAGGCATAGCTGTGTCCTACAGAATCCTGAAAGAGAATCATAGACATTTCCATGAGATACCTTTCATTGTGTGACCACATAGCCATTTCTACACCATCCTTGGTAACATAACCACATGAATGAATCTAGGCTCATTATAAATGGCATTGTGCAATATTGTAAACAAGCAGTACAAGTAGCATGCAAAAAGACACAATGGATGATAGGTCATAGTGATGTAACTAGTCACCCTGTGCATCAGGCACATAGCTTTATTTCCCTGCATCCATGAGGAAGATGACAAGGATGTGTCACAAGTATCATCACTTGCACAGGGTGTTGTGTGGGGGTGCAGGAGGCCTAGGCTAACCCAATAGGTTGACATCCATGTGTGTGAGTCAGGAAGGGAAACAAGCAAGTTGGAGCATGGAGATGTGGTGTGTGTGTCTGTAGGTGACCTGATTTTGACAGCAGTGTGTGAGTGTATGCATGAATGCAGCCATGCTCAGTGCTAGCCCTACATGTCTGTATGTTGGACAGCTGTGAGCTGTGCATGGTAGAGCTAACAGTTCATCATTTTCACCCTCGAACATGTGAATGTGAACTGTCTCTGCCAGGAGTTGAGCTAGCACCTCCATGCCCAAGGTCAGATGCTGTGCTACTACCTGAGGGTGACTGCAGTCTGCTGGGAATGTGCCCTCCACTTGAATGCCTGGGACCATGAGCTTATGGTCTGCTATGTCTTGGTGTGGACAGCACACTCCCCTCTGGAGTGCTGGATGTACTGCCGCTACAGGAGCGTGATTATGCATGGCCACGTTGACCTTCAGCAGATGTAGTTGCTGACCTACATCCATGAGGCTGACACTCAACTCCAGCCAGATGTTCCATAACAGACACTACCTGTTCCATGACAGATACTGTGTAATCTGACTGGGACCAACGTCTTTCCACTGCATCAGTCAACCATTCCAGGGTATTAGCAACATGATGGAGGCAAAGAAGTCAAACAAACAGCAGAGAACCAAACCAGGAAGTAAATGCACACACAGCCATGATGGAGGCAGTCAAAGATGTCAGACTGTGCTGCATCCATAACCCTGAGCATTCTGTGGTAGTTCAGAATGTGCCTGTGCCTCCATGATGGCCATAAACACTCACCAAGTGACACGTGATGAGACACCTGCAACAGGCGGTGGAGAGACAGCAGGCCTCCTATGAGCATTCCTATCAATCTGCCTTGGTGTAATCTCACCAACTGTTTGGATAAAGCCAGTGTCAACACTCTAAGCAGCCTCAGTAGCCATGATCTCCTGTTCAATGTCCCCACTGTCTAACTGTCCAATATCTGTGGCCACAGGGGACTGTTAGGCATAGGCATACTGGCTGTGTATGGTGATAATGGGGATGGATGAGGGCTGTCAACCTGTATGTCAGATTCAGCCTCTGTAACCCCAGCTGTGCCTAACTTTGCCCACTATCATCATCAGAGTCTGAAGAGACTCCAATATCAGGTTGTGAAGGGGGCAGAGACCAGCCCCCATGGTCACCTGTGAAAAATAAAGGGAACAGCATTACATTAATACTCTAACTACTATGCTGTGTATTACTATGCTGCAATACATGCTATGCTGTATACACTGCTTTCAGTATCACAGACTTGTCTAACCTCCAAGCTCTAATAGTAGGACATGAGGATATTATAGTCTAACCCAAATCTGTATTTACCAGCAAATAAAAGCTCTTTAAAGAAGAATCTCATGATCAATACCTAAATGATTTCCAATGTGGACATTTTGAAAAACCCTTGCTCAGTTGACAAATCTGGCAATCTACACTGTTCTGACAATACTTGCAAATCTATCACTGTGGGTACACCTACAGGGCATAGGTGTGAGTGTAAACTGTGTACAGTCAGAATCTATCTCTTCAGTTGACAATCAGGCAGACAGTATGTCAATCCAGCCATCAGTCCTGGAAAAACAGTTTAGCATATACATTTCACTAAATGTACTTGTGTAACAAAACAGTAGTTGTGCTTACCAGGAGTAGGACCATGGCCTCATCCAATTCCTGATGTTCCTGAAAAGATTGGGGGGAGGTAATGTAAACAGCCCCACATGTTACATTATGACAGGGTATACATCGAAATATCTGACATTTACAGTAGCTACTATGTAAATTGGTATGTTGGTCACAATCTGGCCTGAGACTCAAACTGCAGCCAACATGTTTCCTTCCAAAATAAAACCTGATACCCACTTAAAACTGTGTACATATTGACACACTGAATGCTACAGTATTCGAATGATGATCCTGGTAAGCATACCTGGATGCTCCTCTGGTGTTGAAATGGTGGCACCCACATCCACAACATAGTGTGTGATGGATGCCTGGGAGATGTCTTCTGTACCTTGGGTTGCTATGAATTCCTTAGTGGCTGATGATGGCTGTTTTGCAGCAGGCCCACAACAAGACACACCAGAATCCCTGGCCACATCCGCTGCTCTTCTTTGTGCAGCATGGATCATATCTGAGGCACGGTACACCTGCTCATGTGTCCTGCACTGCTGACCAACTGCATTTACATTCCAGACAAGGTCGGCTCACAGTGCAGCCCACTCATGTCTGTTGGGCCTCCTGTTGGACAGTAGGATCTCATAATGCTGCCGCAGGGCCTCTACAATTATGTCATCCTCAGGCTCAGTGAAAGAGCTCTTCACTGTGTATATATTATTGCTCATCTACAATAAAAAGAGAACACATGTCAGGATCAGATACATGAGGGGCGAAGGAGGTAGAAATACAGTCATATAGGACAACTATCAGTATTCACTGATTGATTACACATCTAAAATTCAAGTGTGTGCCCCACCATATGTCTCAACCTCTTAGAGCAAGAAATTTGGACAAATCCATAAATAAAAGTGGGACAAATGTCAGAAAATAAAGACAATTTCTATGTGTTGGTGTTACAAACTTGCACGGTTGATGGGATAACAGTTTGTGCATGACCATGAAATGTCTGCAGGGTATGAAGTTTGCAAATCAGATGTCATTAATTATTTTCTAACTGCAGTCTTTAATGATTTGCAACTACTTTTGAGAAAACCAGAATTTTATGAAACATGGACCAAATATATGAGGCAAAACTCTGGACAATCTGTTAACATATGTACAGTTTAGAGGTATGCCCACAACATACAAAGGTTGTGGGTGCAAGTGATGGAATAGCAATAGTCAGATATTCCTGTTTGTGGCATGACAGATACAGATGTATGATAAGGCAGCCAAGAGAGTAGTCTAATGTAGTGTGCTCCATACCAGTAAACCCCCCCTAAATCCTATACAACCAACAGTGCCAAACAAATAGCAATGTTATCCAGGGGACCTGTGTCCCTATTTAAGACATAGCATTCTGCGCTTGCTGTACTGTAGTTCCTCTGTAGGTGTAATACATGTAGAGATCAATGACATGTTATCAGCAAAGTTCTACGACAGACTTACTGATGTAATGCCATTCCCCATAACTATATTCTACCATATGCATCATGTTGGTGATAAAATAATTACATACCTTCTGGAGTACCATACATCTCTTTGGAAAGAAGCTGATGATATATATATATATATATATATATATATATATATATATATATATATATATATATATATCTATATATATATATATATATATATATATATATATATATATATAGATATATATATATATATATATATATATATATATATATATATATAAATGTCTTGTGTCATTGAGTTCATACAAAGTAACTGCCATACACAATGGTTCCCCTAGCTAGAGTTTTTCCTTTTTAAGGTATACCTCATTAGCAGGTGATTGCCTGTGAACCAATCTGTGGTTGAGTAATGCTAAGTGAAGCAACCACAGCTGATTTGCAGTGCAATCAGGCAATCCGCTGAAACTACTGAAGGGGATATAAGGCCTTTATGTAGAATCCATCCCCTTTCTCAAAAGATGGGATGGAAATGCTGGGCAGAAATACTATGTCTGCACAGGGAGGATGTACATTTATGTGTGGGCTACAGGCTGCCGCTGATGCTACTGCTACAGGCAATAAGCATAGTGAGAGAGAATGCAGAATGTGGAGGACAAGAGCAGTTATGAGTAAAAGTGTGGCCACTGGCAGCTCTGGTGTACAGCCACAGCCTTAATGGGGGAACCTATCCCACAGGATATTGAGATATGTGTTTAAGGTAAGTATGTTAGCTGAAGGTATCATTAACAGAGTAAGAGGCAACATGTTTGTTGTGTCCTTGAACAACATAGGGGTAAATATACCATTATATCAAATATTTGGGCAACTGGCAGACCATGTGTTGCATTATGGTTGTCATTTGTAATGTGTGTTCTGACAGTTCCTGCTGCTAACAGGACCTCCATATGTGTTTATTAATTGTGCAGTTGTGCTAATCAGAAATATCATTATTAAATGATTGTGTGCTGCACTCTGATATTAGTGGGCCTTCTTTGCTTTACCTCAGTTAAAATCCTTTGTGAGTGCATATTAATGCCTGACCTGACACTCTATGCACTTTATAGTGGTTTTATAGGGATATGTCAACCATGTTCCTATTTGCAGGCCCTTGACTGCCATCATTGAACGGCAGACATTGCCTCAAAATGAATTGGGTAGATAAACAGTGGATGACTCAGTCATTCATTGATAAATGAAGCAGTTATCAATTATTCTTTATGTATTATTTTTATTATAGTTATGTATTATTTAATAATTTGTCATTGATAAATGCTATACACCACTGGATTTGAACCCTGGACAGTGTGTGGCAAAAATTACTATTTGCAAAGCATTTAACAGACTGAGCTACTGAGTCACTGTTACAGCAACTGTATTTGTCAAAATATAAGTGTACACATACAGGCTGTTCCATATCTCAAGTACATCCATTATTATGTGCATGGCTTTATAGGTATATATTTCTTCACCAGAGTCCCAGCTGAACGTGCATTTTGCCATCAATATTTTAGCAGGTGTATTTCTAAATGTTGCTGATAAAAGTGTACATGTACCTGCTATTACAGACCTCACTTACATGCATTGCTCTGTGTCTGGCTTTCTAGTGGTATAGTCTTATACCAGACTCCAAGGTACACTCCCAGTTATTCCATTACTCTTTCAGCAAGTTTGTGCGACATGGCACAATGTGCAGCTCTGCTTAAATATGCTTAATGATGGTAACTTGCAATTGCTATGTTTTGCTTAAACCACCTGTTTTAATTAACAGCTGTGTGCATGGCAGGTTAATGCAATGGTCTGCAGGTGTGATGGTCTAGGGTTCGAGATACAACAACCTTAGCTATGATGACCATATTAATTCCACTATTAAGTCTGTAAACAAAAAACTAGGCACCCTCTACAGAATCAAAGCCTTCCTCACCCCTGTAGCCAAAATCACTATTGCTCAGACCCACCTTATCTTCACCCTGTTCTATGCTTCAGCTATATACACCAATTTATCTAAAACCAACCTTTCCAAACTTTCCACCAGTTATAATAACATAGCCAGATTTGCCACTGGCTCCCCATTTAGAACTCATCACTGTCATAACCTCAAACAGCAGGGATGGTTAGAACTTGAGAACCAACTACTTTTTCAACAACTTATCACCCAAAAGATCTTTTACTACCTTAATAACACCCCAATCCTCACCAACCTCATCACCCCCTACAAAAATCTTGCAACACTACGCTCAGCAAATAAACTCCTAGTCTCTTCCATTAAATCCAACAACAAAGCTGGGGGTGCACTTTTTACCAACACCATAAGGAAAAGTTGGAACCATCTCCCTAGTGAACTTTCCAACCTTTCTTCCTCTCTTCTTTATAAGAAGCATCTTAAAGAATATCTAAAAACTCACTGGCTTTGCCCCTGTTCCAACCCTGACTGATATCTCTTTCTTGCTCTCTCTCTTCACTTCTCTACTCATCTTTTCTATGTTGCCTACCTGTAAAAGGTCATCCTTTTTAGAACTCAAGCGACTTCTATTATTGAACCCAAAAAAAATATATATTTTTAAATCTCATCCATTATTGTTCATTGCTCTCTCTCAAATTTTTGCTCTTTGTATTTTTTTCTTAGCTTATATTTACTAAAGGACTCTGTATAATTTGACCTCACCCTTATGTAAAAAATGTACCATTACTCACTTTAATATTTCTTTATACTGTATTTCTTTGTTTGTTTTGTCATTGTTTCTGCTTGGAGCTTTTCTCCCCGGGCCTATACTGAAAATGGACATGTATCCAGTTAGACTAGCCCGGTCAACAAATATAAAATAAATAAATAAATGTGTACATTGTGTATGTGTTTATTATAATTTCAAACACATATATCACTATAGCTTCATTTACGTGAGCTTTGCAACATGCCACGTCATGCCATGTCTCACAAAAAATCTTTAAAGAAATGAAAAATGAGGAGTAGGACATTGGAGAAATGGGGTGCAAGCTGGGGGAAAACATAGTGAAAGGCAGGTAGGTATGTGCAGGAAGGATGTAGGAAAGAACCATAGCTATCCATTTCTTGTATGTGTACTTTGACAGAATTTGTAAATTAATTTGGACTGTCACCCCCAGAGAGAGGGGTGAGGACAACATAATTGTGTTATCAAGCCAATTGGAGCAAATTATGTGTATCCATTGGACACGTGCAAAATGGAGAGCTATGTATGAGGTGATTTTTTTTTTATGGGACAGATGCCCATTTTGTTTAAGGTGAGAGTGGAATGTTAGGGAAGGAACATAGTTACATGTGGGGGATGTAAGTTGGGAAGGTGAGGATGTTTTTGCTGACAGACAAGACAGCAGACAGGATTGGTGTGTGACACAAGAGGAGGGTGAACACCTTGGATAGGGAGGGTGTTGTGGAAGCTCAGTCTCAGGTGTAGCCACAAGGTAGCAGTGTGACTCAAGTCCCCACCCATGGGACTGTCATCACTGCTCCTTCACTGCCTCTTTGGTGGCAGTGGTGGAGGCTGGTGTCTGTGGTGAGGCTGCCCCACCTTGGTGGCAAGCATATCCTCCATCTGGTGCAGGCGGTATTCAAAAGTTCGAAAGAGCAACCTGTGCAGCATACCTGGCATTTCATTGTGGGTGACAAAATCACCCCCTCCACCTCCACTCCCAGAGGGGTCCCAGCCCTGGCCCAGGGGCCGGAACTACCCGACACTGCAGGTAGTGTAGGGGCAGCAGAGGGGGCACCACCAGGCTGTGGCCCTGAAGTGCTGGGCTCCAGTGCCATGGCCAGAAGAGCCAAGGTAGGTGAATCACCTGTTACCATCCTACCTTGACAAGCTGTAGTAAATTAGATATAAATATACATTAAGAGTAATAATAACCTGGGGGCGTGGCTAGGATGTAGACTGGTTGGCAGCATCTTTTCTCAGCTCTGCACTCAAAAGATATTTCTGACAGGAATTTTTAAAAACTAGATATTGTAGACAAACCTATTTTGTTGAATTACTTCTACTAATATCACTAGAAGTCTACAGTGCAAAAAATTTGGCTTTAAACATTATTTTTCCTGTCAAAAACAAGAAGGAAGGTATCTGAATCTACTGAAAATGAGCTTTTCTAAGCATACCACACAGGACCAGATGATGAAAAAGGAGATACGGTCTTTATTAAATGCTATACAAGACTTGTCAGTGAAATTTGACAAAATGAATACCAAACTGGACACTTTTGAGGAGAGATCTACAAAACAAATACAGCAACTACAAGAAATAATGACACAACAGAAGTCTCAAATAGCTGACATAGAGAGATCCTTAAATGATACTGAGGGCAGACTTTCAGAACAAGATCTTCAGCTACATTATTTATCACAACAAAATGCTTCATTACAAAATAAAATAGAGGACCTAGAGAACAGGTCCAGACGAAATAACCTTCGCATCTATGGGCTACCAGAGAAAACATAGGGAGATAACATGGTGACTTTCCTTACTACCTGGTTACCAGAAGTTTTAAAATTGCCTGAAGCTCTTTCTTATGGAATTGAAAGAGCCCACAGATCCTTAAGAGCTGTTTCATCAACCATCAAATCAAAAAATCACCCTAGATCAATAATAGTAAAGTTTTTTTCATCACAGGACAAGGAACTTATTTTAAAAACAGCATGGTCAACTTCTCCAGTTAAATACAAAGACAACATAATCAGATTTGATAATGATTATTCTGCTGGAGTTATAACTGCAAGAAAAGAATGTCTCCCTCTGATAAAGGAATTGAAAAAAAGACAACTTAAAGTCCACTTGCTGTTCCCTGCAAGAATAAAAATATTTTTTACTGAAGGTCCTAAAACTTTTTACACTCTGCAAGCAACAGTTTCTTATCTTTCAGCTAATAAAACCTTGGATAATGTGGAAGAAATGGATTTCTCCCAATTTGGGGTTAAGCGTCACTTAGAAAAAATGAATGGAGCACTGCTGACAAGAAGAAGAAGAAACGATAAAAGACATATGAAAAACACAAACATTATTGTCTTCTATTTGCTCTGTAAGGCAAAAAAATTCTTTGAAAGCATTCATGCTTTACACATGTCAGTCTTTGAAACAATATAAATACAAGATAAGCAGAACATTTTAAGCAAGGTAACATATCTTTCTCTATTACAGTGTAAATACTTACAGTCATGATTTTTCTAACTCTAAATGATGTTTAGATAGTTCATTTATAAATTACCTGCCTTTTACTTCTAGTATAGAATATGATGCATTTACACTGACATATTAATGTGGTGTGTTTAAATGAGCATGATTCCTTTTTATATTATTTACACTTAGCTGCATGAAATATCTAAACTGATGTATTTAATACACATAATATATAAAAACTGATAGTAATAACTGTCAAAAAGTGCCTTGAAAAGTAATTATCTATTCTTTGATGCTAAAAGTACCTTTTTGACTAACAAACAACTGTTTGGCTTGTATATCTGCCCTTAATGTTAAGAAAACTAATAGAAGTTTAATGAGCTGGTGTTCAGTTTAAAAAAAGCCCTAAAAACTTCACTTACTTTGTTTTTGTCTTCCCGCCATGGTCACGAGCTGGGAACTCTTATTTTACCACCCCTGAATGAAGGTTCTTCAGTTATAATCCATTACAGTGTGTTAAACCTTCTAACAGCACAAAATGAAAGTAAACAGTCATGAGTGATGTCAGCACTAAAACAAGACAGTATGGGTGTGGTGTCAGCTCCTAAGCTACTTAAAGTAACCAGCACATTATTTATGAGATGGCAAAGTGCTTTTACAGTTTTAACAAATATTAAAATTACACTGAAGTACCTAATGAATTTAGAAGGTATCAACACATACATGACGTTTTATTATATTGTAATATTTGTTATTCATTTTGAATTGTACACATAAACAGCATGCAAAGCTTAAAAAGAAGTATATCACTTGGAAGAAACTGTATGAATAGTTAACACATACAGACTTTACTATAATCTTTTCTGATAAGATCACCCACATAAATTACTATAATTTAACTTAATTTTATAAAAGTTTAATATATTTAAGTCCTTGACTGGAACTATATAACATATTTGTAAACACACTGCAGCTAGTGTACTCAACCTTAAGGATAGTAAGTCAATTAAGGTTCATGTTATTAGTCATTTTAAGGGTAAAAAGGAGTTGCTGTTTAATTATCAAGATACTCTGTAAATATTAAATTTTTCAAGTAGCACAATCATTAAGCAGTAATGAGCAAGAAAAAATCTCAGTCTTGCTTATGATATTGTTATATATATATATATATATATATATATATATATATATATATATATAGGAAAGAACTGCTGAATTATAAGTATGCTTTTATTAAAGGCAAGTTATATCAATATTGAACATCCTCACTGAAAATGAATGGTTGTGTAGAGACACAGTAACTCCCATTATATAACCAAGGCTAAAGAGATTGTCTTGTATGTCTAAACTGATCAGCCTTGAACCTTAGATTGCAAATAGACATGCAACATACTTTTACTTATAATACTGAATATATATTATATAACATCACAAACGCTAAAGCCATTGTCAGCTACATCTCATATCAATCAGCATTAAAATATGATATGAATAGCATAGACATTTACTAACATATTGCTGTTGGTTCCTGATATGCATATAAGTAACAGGTCTAATTTCTGTCTATGAAAGTAAATACCAGGCTGTGTGCATTTGTTAATTATGAAACAAGAGCGTGCTATCTATACTTTTTAATATCCTATAGGTATGTACTTGTTAGAGACACACACATGCTGCAAAGCTGCTAGTTACTGCATATTTATTAGTATATTTCTGACTGCAGTGTTATAAATATATGGTGTGGACCACTTGAGTTGAGAATATGTCTCTATATTGGGCATGTTCTCTGTTTGAATGTTGTATATTATCTATAATATGATATGGAGTACCCTCACTAAATTCAAAGAAGCCACAATAGAAACAAATATTTATTAAAAATGGAGAATAGAAGGATGAAGAGAAAAATGAAGGAAAATGGTTGATGGTCATATAAGGTTATCTTTTCCTGTGTATGTAGAAGAGTTGACAGTAATAAGTACCAAACAATTGTGTTATAGCATATTTAAAGCCTACTTTGCTTCTCTTATTTTCCATCCTTACAGTTATAATGCTGCAGATAAATCCTGTAATATCATAAGGAGTATGAGTTGCTATTTGACATATGACATATGTGGTACACTAGCGATGAAATATGCCAGTGGCACTAATAAATATATAGGAATTACTAAGAAATATAGTCTTAAACTATATAATACCAATACCAAAAACAAATTAGCAGCATTCATACCACTAAAATATGACTTTTTGAATTAAAAGAATACTATAAGATTACTGATAAATGACAATACAAATGTAATGTTATATTCATTGTTACGAATACTTTCTGATTTAATCAACTTGTGGCATGGTTAACTGATGCATATAATGCTTAACATTTTTTTTTTTTTTTTATGTATGCATATATGTGTGTATGTATGTATGTGTGTATATATATATATATATATATATATATATATATATATATATATATATGTGTGTGTGTGTGTGTGTGTATGTGTATGTATGTATGTATATGTATATATATATATATATATATATATATATATATATATATATATATATATATATATATATATATATATATATATATATATATAGGTAGACCATTACAATAAATTTGATACCTATGAATGCCACTCACACTATAAGGGAGATAGACAGCAAGCATATCATTTTAAGATGCATAACCGTTATTGCTACACAAAAGATATATTAAAATAAAAGATTTTCCTTTACAATTTAAACAAAACCAAATAGTTAAGTATTAAATCTATGTATAGTTGTGTTGCCTTAGTGTTTTATAAAATATTAAAAATAGATAAAGACTGTATTTAAGTAATCTGTAAAGACAGATACATGTATACTTAAAAGATATATAAGATACTTTTCATTATAAAACTACCATATGGCGGGGCCGGGGAGGATGCTGAAATGCAGACTTAGAGAGATCGCTTGAATGATTAGATCATTCAAGGATGAGATGTTTTTCTCATGGAGGGGTTTGGTGGTTGTTTATCTTATATTGTTCTCAGTTATGATCTTGTAATTTACTTTTATTGGGTGTCTATAATCTATTGTAATACTGTTGGAAGAAGAAAGAACAAGTCATTCTCTTCATGTGCACACATCTACACATTGTTACGAGTATATGAATATGGATAAAAGCAAAGCTAATATAAATCCAATTGCAAAATGTATATCTCTTAATGTAAATGGTTTAAATAATAGCTGCAAAAGGGGAAGTCTTTATAGATATTTAAAGCTATGTGAAGTTTAACTAGTATTTTTACAGGAAACACACCTTATACAGGAAGACATAAATAAAATAAACAATAAAAATTATACAATACTAGTAAGTTCCACCTATAATCAGAAGTGAAGGGGAGTAGCAATTTTGTGGAAAAACACTACTTTAATGCCTAAAATCATAAACACGTTCCATGACAACTCAGGAATGTTTTGTCTAGTGACAATATCTATCAATGAAATGATATATACATTAGTGAATATTTATTGGATACCAGGACTAGGTGTTAGAGTGGCCAAACAACACTTAGAAGACATTGTACAATATACCAAAGGCAATTTAATCATAGCTGGAGATTTCAATTGCATTATAAAAGAAACTGACACAAATACTAAAACTACACGTAAGAGATCACCTTTAACAAAGTTATTATCTGAGTTTGTTGAAACGTTTAATATAGTTGACATAAATGAGTATGCTATCCCAGATTCACTATTCTTTACACATTTTTCCCACAGACATAATACATACTCTAGAATAGATAGAGTGTACATAACAAAGCATTTAACCTCTAAATTAAATAAAGTCAAGACAATTTCATGTCCATTTTCTGACCTTAACACCATAATGTTTGAGATAGACTTATGTTTCAAGAGAAGGATATCAGTAACAAGAATACCATCTTACATAACAAATCTCAAAGATTTTAAGGAATTTTATATTAAAGAGACACAAACATTCCTAGATATCAATCTTACAAAAGATGTATCTGAAATATATATATGGGATGCATTGAAAGCATACCTATATGGAAGAGAGGTGGGATGGTATAAAAATAAACAAAAACAGTGGAATAAGGAATTAATGGAATTACAGTCAAAAGTAGATAATTTAAAGCTTGATATTCAAAATGGAAAGACCAACTTAATAAAAGAACTAGAAGATACTAATAAAAAATACTCAGAGACGCTACACCACAAAACAATGATCAACTTAGAAAAAATTAAACTATGTTACTATTCAATGAACCCTAAAAACCAATGAAGAATAGCAAATAGGACTAAAAAGATTATTAAAACAAATCAAATCAAGGAAATACATAATATAGAAACCAAAAAGAAAGTATATGATTTAGAAGGAATACTAGAAGCTTTTAGGTTATTTTTTTCATAAAATTAATAATCAAAATGAGAAAACAGAAACACATTCAGCATTGAAAGCTTTTCTCAAAAACAATGTTAAAGTTAGGTTATTAGAGGAGCAGGTACAACTAATAGATAAACAAATTACAATGACAGAACTTAAAGCTGAAGTAAATAAGCTAAAATTAAACAAAGCTCCAGGTATAGATAATATCACCCCAGAAATGTATAAATTACTATCAAATGAGGCTTTGCTGTTGTTATTGAATGTCTTTACATCAGTTAAAAATGGTAAAGACATTCCTCCTTCTTGGAAGTATACATTAATATCACCAATTCTGAAACAAAATAAAGATCCCAGTGAATGTTTATCATACAGACCCATTTCACTTCTTAATATAGATTATAAAATGTTTATGGCAATACATGCTGCTCAAATAAAACAATTACTACCACTTTTGATAGAGGAGGATCAAACAGGTTTTATAAAAGATAGGAACACTTATGACAACATTAAAATAATTCTTTCCTTAATTGATTATATAAATGTCACAAAAAACAAAATGAATGTTATTAGCTTAGACATAAATAGAGCATTTGATTCAGTGAACTGGGATTATCTGTGGTTAGTTTTAGAAGAATATGGCTTCTCAAACAACTTCACTTTGTTAATAAAATTATTATATGAAAAATCATTGGCTTATATAAAACTGGGATCTTGTCTGTCTAAATCTATTAAAATAACTAAGGGCACAAAACAAGGCTGCCCTCTTTCTCCGTTATTGTTTGCACTAGTCATTGAACCCTTAGCAAATAATATACGTATGGATAAAAATATTGAAGGAATACAACTAGACAACAGCCTAGAGCTTAAAATTCAACTTTTTGCTGATGATATTTTAATTACCTTAAAAAATAATAATAATAGCAGTTTAAAAGCATTATGGTACTCAATTCAAAACTTTCAGAACTTTTCAAGTCTTAAATTTAATGAGAACAAAACAAATGTATTGCTTATAAATACTAATAAAAAAGATCTAAATAAAAAATACCATAAATATATCTCTACCGATAATATAATTAATTACTTGGGAATTATAATAACTAACAACCTAGATACTACAATTGAAACAAAATATAAAGAGACCTTAAATAATATTAAAAATCTAATACAAAGATGGAATAAATTCTTCTTTTCAATGGAAGAAAGGCTTTATATAATTAAAATGATCATATTTCCAAAAATTCTTTATGTCATACAAGCTTGTTCTTTGCCACCGGCTAAATCGCACCTAAAACAATTAAATGATTTAATGGTAAGATTCCTATGTATCCAAAAAAACCAAGGATAGCTATGAAGTATCATCTAGATGATTGGGATATAGGTGGCATAGGTTTACCAGACATAGAAATATATTTGCATTCATCCATTATTAAAACAATATCATTACGGCTAAATACAAAATATACATCAAAATGGAAGCTAGTTCATGAGAGAATCTGGTTAAAATCAGGATTTGTAGTAGCAAAAAAATATACAGATTTCATACCAAACAATTTTCTATGGCTGATGAAGGAATATATGATGATACATAAGAATAAAAATATAAGTTCCAAATACATTACTTATACATTAACAATTTTCCAAAATCTTATTAATAGCAATCCTGATATTAAAGCATGGTCATTTCTTTTATATCCAGTAGCGTACACACAAGGTGATATAATAACATTTAATATGGAAGTAGTCAACATGCTTAAAGAAAAGGGATTAATATATTGGCATCAATTGCTAAACTCTGGAAAACCTCTGACAATAGACCAGATTAAACAGAAATTAAATATGGAAGATAGTTCGTGGTTACATCTATAAGAATTAAGACAGTATATATTAAGCAAACAAGAAACAATGCAACCATCAATAAGACAAAATGTTCCTAACCTTATAGAACATATAATATTACTAACGAATCAACCCATTACTGGAAAGGGATACTTATCATCTATTTATAAAACAAACAAAAAAATAAAAATGCATAATAATGACAAAATATGGAATTATTATAGATCAGTTAATGGACATGTGCCAAATGACAGAGATAAAAAACTAATTCTTCTCTCTCCAAAGCAGACATCACTTTCATTACATTGGAGACTTTTTACATGGCAATTCATACACAGATCTTATGTAACCCCTCATAAAATGGAACTTATGTTTAAGAAAAATATTGGGATAAAATAAATTATTTTCTGCAAATGGTATTCAATGATAAATTCCAGATTTCTAAATCTATTATTTTGTTTAATGCACCTGTACCTGACTGTGTGCCAAGAACAAAATATGTAATCTTATGGACTCTCCTAGCTATTGCAAGGAAGAACATTACATCAAACTGGAAATCCAAAGCTTCTCCAACTTTTAAGCAATTCATGAATATGGTGTCAGCAGTATCGCAATTGGAAATGAACACTATTAAAGGAAGAACTGAAAGAACTACATCATTATACGTAGCATGGCAAAAGGTAACTGAAATACTGGAGAATAATGACTGCAGCAGATTATAATCAGGAAACAATTGTATAGAAAGTCAATTATATGTCAACAATAGACACCCTTGTAAATACTTTATTTTGGTTTTAATGTTTGATATCTGTTTAGAGGTTTTAGCCTACCTTTTTAAATAATTTGTAAATACTTCATTGTCATAAATAACTTGCATTCATGTTTTCTTGTTTTTGGAAATGAATAAAAATATTTAAAAAAAAAAAAAAAAGAGTAATAATAACCAAACCAATGTTAGTATTAATATAATGGAACATAATATTGATTAATCTAAATACATAATAAGGTATACTATGTGGAACAGAACAATAAAGAACATAACAGTAACTATGTTAACAGCAAACCCGTATGAAATAACCCATAAGGCCAGCATAACAGTTAGTTTAACAGAATATGTTAATATTAAAAAATAATAATAAATAACATTAAGAAATTAAAGAAGATAAGGGTTGGGGGGGAGAGAAAAGCATACCATTAGTGAACTCGCAGACAACATTACTACACAGACTAATAATACATACTTCTACAGGTGTGCAGTGTCAATTTTGAGTACAGTGACCCCCGATTACTCTATAGATGATATTAAAGGTGGATATGTCTAAAGCTGTTAGCATGGGACAGTATGGACCAAGCACTAACAGATGCAGGTACACAACTGCACGGAACTGTTTCACATACTGTGCTTGTACATTACTACCAAGGTGTTCTGTAAATGGATTTGCAAATACATTGCATTCCAGGTAATCATTTATCTGCTAACCAGGGACCAGACAGATTGGGCAGTTGTCATTATATTATGAAAAATCATGACAGTTGAGAGGTATGTTCATGTACTTTAAGTAGACTAGACAGCAGCTCATGTCTTAGTCGGCTGGCATGGGAGTATAACCCAAAAGATGTGACTCCAGGGAACATCTGCACTTAATATAGCAATTGACTGCAGTCAGATTAGAACACAGATGCAGTGAATACAGCCCTGCTGCAGTTATTTGTACACATTACTTATCAAAGCACAGTCCTGCGGTGTACTTATTGCTATTGTTCCTTAGAATCTGTGAATTATATATATGATATCTGCCCAGAACCTTACCCATATATGTTGTTCCTGGAGTGGGAGGAATAGAGAGTATTATTTGACTGAAACTGGCCTGAAGACACCACTGAACCATACTGTGGGTTGTGCAATACATTTATCAGGCAATTATTTCTGCATTCTTTATTAATTTAATTTGTACAATTGACTGGAGTCACATTAGAACACACATGCTATGAATGCAGCCCTGCTGCAGTTGTTTGCACACATTACTTATCAATGTACAATCCTGCTTTAAACCTTATTGTTTATTGTTATTGTTATTGTTTATTGCACTACAGTTATCAGAAATTATCTGTACTTATCACACTCACAGTGCATCCTGGCCTGGTGCCCTACATGAGACTGGACATTGTGAGCCCATTCAGCTGCAGCTGTTGGAAGAGAAGCAAACCATTATGCATGCCAGTTTTGCATGGATTCAGCTTGTATATGTTTATTAGTAAAGTAGTAGCAAACATGCTAACATATCTGTGTGACATGCCCAGCCCTAGCCTCCTGGACCCAGGTGTCCAAGATTCCCTGCTTTCTTCACTTCAGGCTGCCATAGTGGTGATAATACTGCTCATCAGTGTGGGGGAATACAAGTAGCACTGGTAAGCTCCCTGGCTAGCCCATCCCAGGTTTCAGCTTTACATTCTGAGCCCTGGAAATCACCTTGCAACAGCCAGAGTTCATAGTTTTGAACTATGAGTCCAACAAACACTCTAGACTCCTGCACACTCCACCTCTGTGCCTGAAACCATTCTCCTTCACCAACAGCACCAGGCATATCGAGAGTTAACTATGGGGTCCAATGACTGCTGTGAATTTCCACCTGTTGACCTTAATATGGGCAGCTTTTCTGCTCTTACACATCATAGTGTAACATAAATAAAAGCTCTGCATTGCTTGGCATTGTGCAAACCAGCTTAGTGGAGATGAATATCACGTAAACTCAGACAACCGCATTTTAGTGGAGCTTGGCAATGCGCAAACAGGAATAACCATTGACCATGTTTAAGCAGTGCTTAGCATTGCACAGCTTTTCCAAATGTAACAATTTTGCTTTTGAATTAAACTGCCTTTTAGGTCACCTCCTACATTTTCATAGCAAAAAATGTAAAAAGGTATGACTGATCAAGACTCGAACACAGGACCTACTACCCTTTAAGCTACAACTTCAGCTATTTAGCTACTTGGAAGGTAAGAAAACCAGTATATCTTCACATATACTACTAAGCTACCTGTTAGCATTGGTAAGCACCCTACCACGCTGCTCAAATGACCATTCAAAATACCCAGCTATGGTGTGAAAGGGGGCTTTGCTTAATGTTAATTGGACATGGAGTAGCTCAAGAAAGTCATACTGTTTGACCTGTCTTGAGGTGTACATATTCTTAATGAAGATGGATACACCTCCTCCTTTGGGTCTTTCACACTCAGTGTGTGGTTTGAAAGTATGGAAGGCATTGTAGCCCTGCACGGCCAGGGTGCTTTTGGTGCCTTTGAACCATGTCTCAGTGACTGCACAGATGTCATCATCTTCCAAAGTGAGGAATGCTTACAGGGAGTGCAGTTTCTTGTTTAGACTCCTAGCATTAAGCAGCAGTACCTTGAGTTTATCTAGGGAGGATTTTGTTATATTTGGAGGTTGGTTATTTTGGCTCTGGCAATATAAGGCACAATTAGGGTGGCTAATGCCTTTGCCAGTATTTAAAAACCCAGAGGAGACAGGTGCAGACCATCTCTTCCAAAGCAGCATGGCCTATCGACCATGTCTTTCCAGGCTGACAGATATTGGATCCCCTTGGACTGACATCAGAAGCTAAGCCAATTGTTAAAGTCAATCATTTTATGTTTGTATTGTGGCATCATCCTTGGAGAAGGCAGATTGCTGCTTAAGGCTAGGCTTATACCTGCTTGTGACACATAATCTAAGAGCTCAGTCATCTCTCTTCATATAGTCCAGTGAGGTATGCCTCAAGTCCTTTACCCTCACATGGACTATGACAGAGTCATACTGGTACTTGTGGTTGAGTGACTTGAGTGCTTGAGTGACTTGCTTGATCCTGGCACCTGACAGGCATCTAAAAGTAACCCACTCCTTATCCAGCCTGGTGAGGGGAACATCTGTGTGTTACACAATATAGTCACTTATGATCAATACATTAGGTTTTATGGTGTTACATCCTTATGGACTTATTTGTTGAGACGCTGGTGTGTGTGTCACTATATGTTGTTGTTTTTTGCATTGTTATGTGTGTAAGTGGTTTCCATTTGGGATACCTCTGATCTTTTGGTAAGTCACTAGTTAGTGCCTCTGCATATCTGGGTTAATGTGTGATGTCCTTATTTAGTGTGGGAAGTATATGTGAGCTTACAAACTGTTTGTCATTCAACTTCTCCTTATGCAAGAGTCTTGCCTCCAATTTCATAGTGTAACTACATCTCTCACCTAAAGTATTTTTTGTTTGTTTCAGGAGTAAATGTTTGTCAGTATACATGAGATAATTGCTACATTGCCTCAGGATGGCCATGTCTATCAGGCTGGCCAAGAGATAATGGTAAACTGCCTGTCCATGATAGCAGACTCTTACTGTATGTTTTATTAGGGAAAAATGGGTTAATTTGACAGGAGTGTGCTGATAGCACCAAGATTACAAGAGTGACCTATAATTTGTGTAGGCTAATGTTGATCAATAAGGCAATGCTACTCAGTGTGCAACTGAGTTGCTCCTAGAGCAGCAGAAAAGCTTAGAAGGGTTTCGCTGGCAGCTGTTTAGGGAACAACTGAGCTTCTAGGCTTTTGTGTCTAAACAAGGACATTACTAACAGCTGCTGCATGAAGAGCAGCACCACACAAACACAAGGATTAAATACAAGCAAAGATAAACACATTTTTAGTTAACTATCACTCAAGAAAGAACACAATAACCCTTCCACCAGCAATCCCCAAGTCAGACAGGATAGATCAGCACAGTTCTGCCACAAGGGTGCAGAAAAACACCTTCTTAATGTAGAATAGCTGGTTTGGAGCCCAAGTGTAACAAGACCACACAATTGACTTACAGCAGCCCTACAACTAAGATACAATGTAATGTAGTGCAATTAACTACTTAAAGCAGCATCAGACAATACATTTTTAAATTGTTAAAGTACAGTCACAGTATGTAAGAGAAGTGCAAAAAAATACTTAGAGCCCTTTTGTGTACTTCCCAGCTCAGATAGAACAGGGAAACACCTACTGCACTAGATGAATAATCACAGTCCCCCTAATGTAAAGGCACAGTAAAGGAGTATCTGGAGAAAAATGTTACCACAAATAAACTTAAAAGATATGAAATGCTACCACAAATAAGCTTAAAGATATGGATGTAGCAGTGTACTTTACAGCTTATAAAAGTGTGATTATTCAATAAAAGTACTTCACTTTGTATAAATTAGCCAACACCCATTCAATTGTACAGAATATATAAAGGCTTTAAAAACAAGAAAAAGCTAGTTAATAAGCCCTCCTGACAAACTACATGCAGAAATCTCAAGTGTTTCCCCAGCCTAAACAGACCAGGTTACCTCCTAGCACACTAGGTGGAAAATTCACTGACCTCTTGATGTATAAACAGGTGCTTGCTAGAGTGTAAATGTGCACTACTTTATCAAACAGCTAGCTGGAAATTGAATTCAAAACAAGTGAGTCAGTAGAACAGACAATGAGAGGCAAAATGCAATTTTTTAAATATAAGCACAAGGAAAGGCAGTGCTTTCATTTATACAGGCTTGAAACCATTTCACAAAAAGACAAAGGCCCAGAAATTCACTGTGTATTTAAGTATCACTCAAACAACTTAACGAATGAGAAACATATGAACTGTGCGGCCTAGCTATCTTAAGTGTCTATCTCTCACATAGAACAAAAACACCAAGCCAGGCAGATTCCGCAAACAGAAAACAAAATGAAGCAGGTAAAACAGAAAGCAGTTTATCACTCACCAACAAGAAAATATAGGTTTACTTTCCTCACTTAGCAGGGAATCATGCAGCAGTGCTTTTGTTTATGCAGGCTTGAAATATTTTCAGAAAATTGTATTTCATTGGAGTGTATTTCACTCAGACAAGCTCCACGTGGGTTTACAGAGTGGTCCTAGCAGCAAGGAACTTGAAAAAGCGACTACCTTCTGGATTTAAGTATCTTTGCTTTTTTTACACTGGAAATAGCTTCTGTTGCTTACTTTGAACTAGCCTGAACTGTTTTTTTACTGATTACTGCATTTATTTTAAAATCTGCACTTAAAGTTACATTTAGTCGAATTTAATCGAAAGTTTGCTTGTTTGTTTGTTTAATTTAACTGTGGAGGCTGCCCACTAAAGTGTGCTAGCCTGTGTTACTAATTTATCACTGTCTCTGCATTTTGTGTGTGTTTCTACAAAAAAAAAAACAAAAAAACAAAAAAAAATCCTTGTTTTCCTGCCTTTCTCAACTAGTTTAGACCAGTATACAGGCATTGCTGTATTCTGGGCTGTGGTGTACTTCCTGTGTTGTCCATTACCTTACTTGGATAGAAGGAAGTTTTTTTGCTCACCAGTGGGAGTGGGGAGCCTTGAGCAGCCTACCTGTCCTTGGGGGAAGTGACCTCAGCACAAGAAGCTGTAGTAATTGGTTGTTTGGGACCATTCCTAGCTCTTTTGTAGTTCACTGCTTAAAATCTGCCTCTGGGCATTTTTTTCTGGATATACTGCTCAGACAAGCTCCACGTTGGTTTACAGAGTGGTCCTAGCAGCAAGGAACTCGAAAAAGTGACTACCTTCTGGATTTAAGTATCTTTGCTTTTTTTTCACTGGAAATAGCTTCTGTTGCTTACTTTGAACTACCCTGAACTGTTTTTTACTGATTACTGCATTTATTTTAAAATCTGCACTTAAAGTTACATTTAGTCGAATTTAATCGAAAGTTTGCTTGTTTGTTTGTTTAATTTAACTGTGGAGGCTGCCCACTAAAGTGTGCTAGCCTGTGTTACTAATTTATCACTGTCTCTACATTTTGTGTGTGTTTCTACAAAAACAACAAAAAAACAAAAAAATAATCCTTGTTTTCCCACCTTTCTCGACTAGTTTAGACCAGTATACAGGCATTGCTGTATTCTGGGCTGTGGTGTAGTTCCTGTGTTGTCCATTACCTTACTTGGATAGAAGGAAGTTTCTTTGCTCACCAGTGGGAGTGGGGAGCCTTGAGCAGCCTACCTGTCCTTGGGGGAAGTGACCTCATCAAAAGAAGCTGTAGTAATTGGCTGTTTGGGACCATTCCTAGCTCTTTTGTAGTTCACTGCTTAAAATCCGCATTTGCACGGCTTTGTGCGATTGTGCGCATAGCGCAGCGCCTGTTAAACAAGGTTAAACTTGGTTAAACAAGGTTAAACTTTTTCTGGCTCTGCCAAGTCTGCTCTTCAATTTTTCCCTTAGAACTGTTCTACTTGCAATCTAAACAGCCTATACTCTATCTGAAAAGCTCAGCACTTGCTCCTAAAGCATTTTTTACACAGGTAAAGCACTCTTAAACAAAAGAAAGTACTTCATTCACCTAAATTCTGTTGAGTACCCATTTCCCTATAGGTCCTTCCTGACTCAGTTACACAGCAATCTTTTTCACTATTTCTAGCATGTCGAAGGGTCAGTTGCTGGCATCCTCTCCTGTTCAGCTGGTGAATCTGGGAATCTTGAGGCAATGTTACAATTGCCTCATGTACACAGACAACCCTCTCCTCCTCCCAGCAAATACAAATATATGCGAGAGATGCAACTATATAGCCAAACTGGAGGCTGAGCTCTCTCAATTCAGTACTGGCAAGACCAGTCAGGAGGAGAAGGTAACCACGCACACCACAAACCCAGTCTCACATAGAACTATCACAACTGCAATCCAAACACATAAACACACAAAAACATACTCTGAGGCGCTGATTAAAAATCTACCAAAACAACAGAGGCCTTCAAAGCAGACACCCAAGCAACCACCACCTCAAGACATAGCACATGCAACACATAGTTCACAAAGTCAGTGTGCTAAACAGTCACAGCCCTTAAGGCCAAACAACATGCCAAACACACTTGTAATAGGTGACTCCATAGTCAGACACACTGACGTCCTGCTCACCAGACTGAACAAGGAAAATGTCACAGTAAGCTGCCTGTCGGGAGCTAGAATCCGCCACATAACACAAGCACTCAGGTCACTCCACAGCAAGTACAAATATGACTCAGTCATTGTACATGCCGGTGTGAACGACCTGAGACGTACCTCCCTGGACTACATGAAAAGAGACATAGAGGAGCTCTCTGATTGTGTAGCCCGGGCCAGTATGACCCTGACCCTGAGCAACATCTTACCCTCACCAAGAATGATGCCACAGTACAAAGACAAAATGATCAGTTTTAACAATTGGCTTAATTACTGGTGACATTCTAAGGGGATCCAATGTCTGTCTGCTTGGGATGACATGCTTGACAAGCCACGCTGCTTCGCAAGGGATGGCCTTGCACCTGTCACCCCTGGGCTTCCGGATATTGGCCAAGGCTCTTGCCACTCCCATAGTGCCTTTTTTAGGCAAGGCTCAAATGACAAACCTACCTCCCTAGAAAACACAAGTGAAAAAACTAAGGGTAATGCTGCTCAATGCCAGAAGTCTAAACCTCAAGATGCATGCCCTCGAAGCCCTCCTCAGTATGGAGAACATCGATGTCTGTGCAGTGACTGAAACCTGGTTCAAGGCTCCTGAGAGCACCCCAGCACTATCAGGTTTTACCTCATATCATGCTTTCCGGCCCCAAAACTTGGACCAAACCACAAAAGGAGGGGGAGTATCCATTTTCATCAAAGATACCCACACCTCCAGGTTAGTGGCAACGCACAAAGCATCGGAGACTATCCAGGTGCAACTAACCATAGGTAAAACTGCCTTACAGTTTGTAGCATGCTACAGACCACCCTCTCAAACTCAGGAACCCCACACAGCCTTCCTGAAGACACTGGAGAGTATGAATGTCTCTCCAAATACCATCATTTTGGGAGACTTCAACTACCCAAACATAGACTGGGAACATTACTCAAGCCCCAACACCCTAGCCCAAAGGTTCCTAGAATTCATAAACTCAAATGCAATGGAACAACTAGTCACCATTCCCACAAAAGGAGACAATATACTAGACCTGATCATCACAAACATGGGGACAAAATGCTCCACACCGGAAGTATATCCCTCTTTGGTAAGATCAGACCATAAATTAATCTCACTGGAAATACACATCCCGCCCCCACCCCATGCACAAAAGACCACAGTGAAGAACTTCTCAAAAGCAAACTTCACACTTCTTAAGACTGAAGTGGAAACCACAACCCACACTGCTAAATCCTTTGCAAATGCCTTCTATGGGCACCTTCAAGAATGCATGGATCATGCAATTCCAAATAAAACCAAGACCCATTCCCCCAAAGGCAGGCGCCCGGTATGGTGGACCCCAGCCATAAACAAACTTTACAACAGGAGGAGGAAGCTACTACATGACAGAGCAAAATCCCTAAAAGGGAAGGCATCTTTGATCAGTACTAGCAAAAAACTACGATCACTCATAAAATCATCCAAGGCCAACTTTGAGAGAAAAATCGCAAAAGACACAAAAGACAATCACAAGGCCTTCTTTAGCTATGTTAGAAACCTGGGTGGAAACTCCCAGATATGCTCAGAGTTAGTCCAAAATGACACAAAATACACTGAACCCACTGACATTGCCAACATTCTGGCAGACAGGTTCAGTGCAAATTTCTCCTCCCTCCCCAAAAGGAGAAATAACTATCCCAGCAGAGTGTAGCCTCCCTAACATCTCAGATGCCCAGGTGAGAGCCGCCTCTCTAAAGCTAAAAACACAGCATCAATGGGACGGATGGTGTCCCGGGCTGTGTGCTACATGAACTCAAGAGGAACTAAACCCACACATAAGGCTGCTGTTTAATCTTAGCCTTACTACAGGATACGTGCCCAAAGAGTGGCGTGCGACAACAGTGGTCCCACTTCACAAAGGCGGTGCTTCTACGGACCCTGAAATTACTGCCCCATAAGCTTGATGAGCCTGGTCTGCAAAGCTATGGAGAGGATCATTATGGAACTCATAAACAAAGACATTGGGGACCTACAGACATTGGATCCTACCCAATTTGGCTTTGTCAAGGGCAGATCCTGCCTTTTGAACTTGGTCGACTTTTTCGAAACAGTCACTAAGGCCATTGATGAGGGTAAGGCAGTTCACACAGCCTACCTTGACCTTGCAAAAGCCTTTGACACAATACCCCACTTGGGCATCATAGACAAACTCACCAGCTTAAATGTAAACCCATATGTCACAAGATGGGTTGCAAACTGGCTCAAGGACAGAACCCACTGGGTCAGAGTTGCTGGAGCTATGTCAGACTCTAAGCCAGTCACAAGCGGTGTCCCACAGGGCTCAGTCCTGGGACCCCTCTTGTTCGGCATTTATTTTTCCGAGGTACAGGCAAACATAGGAGGATTGTGGCTGACAAAGTTTGCAGATGACTGAAAACTGGGCGCCATAATTGATACTCCAATGGACTCAAACATCCTTCAGAGAGGCCTCATAGAAATGGATAATTGGTGCCAGAGCCATGGCCTTAAGCTGAACGCCAAAAAATGTATAGTCATACCCTTTGGGAAAAACAAGGTAACGACAAATTACCACATAGGTGGTAATCCATTAAGTACGGAAGAGGTAATCAGGGACCTAGGGACCCAGGTTGACAGTAACCTCTCATTTGACACTCACATTGCCAAAGTGGTTAGGAAGACCTTCTATATTGCCCACCTTATCATGAAGGGTTTCACATCTAGATCAAGAGAGGTCATTGTGCCCCTGTACTTTTCTCTTATCAGGCCAATGATTGAGTACAATGCCCCATTTGGGATGTATCTCACCCGACACCTGCAGCAGTTGGAAAGACCCCAGAAGTTCCTCACCAAGAGGATAAAGGGTCTTAAACATATGTCATATGCTGCCCAACTGAAAAAACTCCAGCTCTATTCAGTCGAATACAGCCTACTCAGAGGTGATCTGTGCCTGACGTACAAGGCCATGTCCAATCTGGAATTAATGGACATGCTCCACCTCAGAAAATCCAAATCCATCAGAGCCATGAGAACAAGAGACTTAAACCTCAACACAGAAATAAATAGGATGTGCTGGAGGGACAGATTCATAACCCAAAGGCTCCCTACACTCTGGAACAGAATCCCAATCCATGTTAGGCAGAGCCCCTCACTGACTCTATTCAAGAGAAATCTCGACGAATGAATGGGAGATCGTAGGTTTACCCCGGGGGTCATCTCTGTGTCACTACTAGACAGAGGCACAGTAAACTAAACCCTAAAAGGGTGTAGTATTCTCATCCTAAGGGGTGGTGAAAGCCACACACACTCTGGCTAGGCTTATAAATGCCCTAGGGCAGATAGCCTAGTACGAACCTATAAACTTATGAACCTATGAACATCTGTGACATGTAATTAGTTCTGTATACCTTTATATAGGTTCCTATCCTTATGTCTAGCTTTTAAATGGCTGAGGAACCACCTGTAGGTGTGTAAGCTTGTGCTTATTAAACATGTTTCATGTGGGTTTTAGTGGAGTCACTTGAGATGGACTGGACTTTTCCTCTGGGAAAGAAAGAAAGATGATGACTTATCTGAAATTTACAAAGGCTCTTCTTAGGGACCAACTCCAAAGATGAAATATAGAAAACAGTAAATGTGTGTGTGTGGGGGGTGTTGAAGGGTCTTATGTCCTTCCTTGCCTGGATCTCCTTATAAAGCAGCACCTACATTAACTCCTCTAGTCCACTTAATTAATTTCATGTTCTGGCACCATTCCTTACTCTCTTTTACCCCCAACCTAATTAAAAAAAATGAATAAAGAATGTTTCTACGCCAACTCCTGGCCTTGCAGGTGTGCTTATAAAATGCATGCCTTAATGGGAAAGTGGGATAGATGGCTTTCCAGCCACTCCTTAAAAATAAAAAACAAATCTTAATTCATGAAAATTGCCCCTACCTTTCTCCACTTATTCCCCAAGATTAACCTGCCTACTGTTACACCCCTCCAGTTGGCCTCTCTCTGTGCCAGAATATCACTAATCCATGTGGATCCCCACACTGGGAACAAACGTGCACAAATTTGCAGGAAAGCCATACATATCTCCCTATATTAAAAGCACAGGACACTCTAAACCTATCACTGTTTTTAAGCTGAGGCTCTGACGTGAACCCCAACCCTATCTAACATCATGCTTAGTCAGGTATCAGCATTCCTGTTCTTCCAATAGAGGGATTTATTCACTGATTTCATTTTATGGAAACACTGATCATACTACAACCATGCATTGCTTTCCTCAACCTCTGTGCCTCCCTAATTGTCAGGAAATATGAGAGTAAGGGAAATTCTTGAGCAAGATTCCTTCCTAAAATGACTGCCATAATATACATGAAGCTCAAAACCTAATTGTCCCAAGTTCTAGCCTTAAATATTTCCCCAAGTTCTAGCCATAAATCTAACAGGCAAACTCTTACTAAGGATGCCATGGCCATTGTCACAGCCTTCACCCCTGGACCCTCCATCTCTGCAATCCTCTGAGTGCCATCTTTATTGATGAAATCAAACAAATCCATAAGTTGCTCTTTTCTAAATTTTCTCCTTCATTGATTGGTGAGATTTGAGGTATTACAAAATTGCTTGTCTCTTCTGACAGAAAAGCTTGTATAGTTTGTAAACCTTTAGATAGTCCCTCCTACTCCATTGCTGAACATTCCCCCTGCCCCAGCCAGCAATGTGAACTCGAGAACCCTGGAGGTCATCAAGGGGGTTGGGCCTTCTTTTTCTATTTTCCCCACTTGCTGCCTCTGACAGTATGTCCCTGTCCTACTTTTGTTCCGTTGACCTGAATAGCTTCTAGAACCTGAACCTGCATTCTTCACTTAAATCCAGCAACAACCCTTTCAAATCTCCATCACATGCCAGAAACTAACTTGATTCACCTGAAATATTGAGGTTTAAATGGTTACCTGCTGATAGCTGAGGCTACACGTCCTGGACTATGTTGTGGTCATGAGCTCCTTCCTCCAAATCCTCTTCTTTCCTCTTTTTGCCACTTCCTCAACTGTCTATACCTGTTCTGAGTTCTACTTCTGTCTCACCTACATTTCAGGCTCTACAGATGCTTCAGCTGCTGGATAAGGTGACCACTCTGCCTCCTTAATGAAAACATCATCTTGAGCCATAAATTCAGCCCAGTGCTTATTCATTGCTCAAACTCCTGCCATTTGAAAAGACAAACAAAACCAACTTTTATTCTATCCAGGCCCCCCATATCCCACCATTGTCTTAACACCCCTACTACGTTGGTTATCTTCCCGTACTGTAACTCTGTCTGTTCTATAACCAGCTCATAATTAGCTTAATCAGATAATACCAACCCTTCTTGCCACTGAGGCAGCCTAAATGTTCTAGCACCCTACATATATATATATATATATATATATATATATATATATATATATATATATATATATATATATATATATATATATATATATATATATATATATATATATATATATATATGCGCCAACTGACAGTTTGAAGAGTAGCTAGTGTCCTATTTATGCTGTACCCTGTCTGTAGGCCTGTTTTTAACACTACCCACTTACAAGGACTGAAATCCTTCTATAAAAATATCTCCTATTTGTGTATGCTCATCACTGCTTGACAGCATTCCCCTTTTCTGCAATCCATAGCTCTTGACTTTCCACCTCAACAATGTAAAACAGTACATTTTATAATTTGAAACAAGTGGGCAAATATTAAACACATAGCTGCACTCATTGGCAATATCAACTAGGAAGTTCATAGGAAGTTTAAAATGTGATACTTCATCCATATACAAGTCCTTTTGATGAATTGTTATGAGTTAGTATTGTTTAACATGGAAATGAGTTAACAAATTCTGAATGTCTGACAAACCTTTCTGTGTTGAACTATGAAGTACATGAAATTTTCAACCCCCCCCCCAAAAAGGAACATTTATCATACTGAATAGGACTTCCAGTCTCAACACTTGAGATGTATGCCGCAACTGTTAAAGAACACACGGGTTTCTCTCTTAGTGCATCTTTCCTCTTGCTGTCCTGCTCCATCCACTTGTGTGCCAAACACCCATGCCAAGGAGACCAGCACTCTTCTTGTCCTAACTATAAAGATCTCATTCCCCTTATTCTTTTATCTAATTCACTTTCTTCACCTTTTCTACCCACTGACCTAATATGTCCCAACAGCCAACCTTCTTTAATGTTCATCACTCACTAAGTTGATTAAACGAACATTTACAAAAACCACAAGCAGGCAGACAGGCATATATGGATAAATACATCTGCCTGGCAGTCTCTATTTCTTACTTCTATGCTCAAAAGTGTGATGTCAGTCAGACTGAATGGATGAGGGGAAGGTGTCAGGGTAAGTGAAGTAGAGAGTGGAGGTAGAAGTTAAGCAAGGAATGGTGGAGGTGATGTGAACTAATTCTTGCACCTGAATTTTGAAATTATATAGATTGAGCTGGGGACTCTGTTTTCACCCAGGTGCTGAGAATCATCATATCAAGTGGCTGAGAGGGTGGACCCTTGTAGGGGTTTCATAAATTGAGTAAATCTGTCTGAAGGGCGTAGTGTGAGTGATGAGAATGCCTTAGTGAACAAAATAACAAACTCTCATCAACTACTATGATGTGAGAGTATGCAGTCTGTGATGAACTGAAAAAAAATCTTCACATGTAGTACAATCTAGATAAGCAAAGTAGGTGAATAGAAGATAACAATAAAATGTCTGCAAATCCTTCCAACATATTTAAGCAATTGTCATATATAATCCCATAAAACTGAAAATCAACCATAGATACTTAATAAAAGTAGGAAAAGAACAGACTTAGTGCATGCACGGCAAGAGAGAAAGCTGTTAATGAGTAAACATTAGCTTATCTTGGAGATTCAAGGTGGCATACGTACTAGGAGGAATGCACTGAGAAATATCAATCCCATAGTGGAGGTGTAAAAACAGGAATGAGGTATAGGGGAACAGAAAGAGAAATCAGAACACCACATAATGGGAGTGGGTAAACATATAACTGTGTTCCTGCTTTGCAACAAGCAACTTTGGAAGTGCAAACAGTCCACTGCTAATATTATAAATACATAGTGGCAAACCCTCAGACACATGACATGTGATCCAAACTATGAATGAAAATGGATTTTAGAATGTCATCATGCCAGTATTTTGAATACACAACTAGTCAGCGAGGGTGTAGTTTTCAGGTGATATATGGGAAATGTATATTAAGACCACAGTGCAAATGGAATCCATTCAGTTATAGCTCTCAACCTTTTAGCACAAGAAATCTGGGCAAACCCTAATACAATAGGGGATAAAGGCCCCAAAATAGGGACAGAATTTAAATATTGCACTTATACACACAGAAAGTTGCTAGAATAACAGGATGTGTACTAGCATACATTTTATGAAGGATATGAAGTCTGAAACTTAAATGCATGCTATTGTTTAGTGACTTCAGACTTCAGTGATTTGCCAGAAAGACACACATTTTATGGGAAACAGACTAACAATATGTGGCAAACATCTGGATGTCCTGCAAAAACTGGAAAGTTGAGAGGCATGCTTCAATATATTGAATAAAGTAAATCCACAAAACCACAAAACAAACTACTGAAAAAAGATGATGACACAGCCACTGAGCACTCTTGACTTATCGTATTGCATGGTGTATGCAAGAATGTTTTTGTACACCATGCAATACGATAATTCATTTTAATATATACATATATACATTTATTTAGTATGAATTATACTTATTTATTTTTATTAGATTTGTTTTATTTAGTGTAGTGTAGTACATAATGTTTGGGACAACCTTTTCTATTTGGGTGAGTCAGGATTGACATTTTATACATTTTAGTCATTGTACTTTAATTATTTTAACCAGTTTAAATACTGGTTTACAGGTAAAATAGCTGATTGGTTAATTTAAGGTGGATTTGGCACCTTTTTTGGTTTAAAACTTTGTAGTGTTCTATGTATTTGTCTGAAGAAGTCTACCTATTTGAGTAGACAAAAAGCACTTAACATTAAAGGTTTGTTGGTGTTTCAAGAGTGCTCAGTGGCTGTGTCATCATCTTTTTTCAATATACTGAATACTTTGAACATCAAATCACATAAGTTGAACTACAGGAGGTCGAAACATGCAGCACCAGAGTTTTATGCTACCAGCTTTTTTAGTAGCACTAAAAAGCTGGTAGTGTGTTGGGCAAGATCATAGAACAGCAGGGATTGTTTGTTCCCTTTCACCATAGTAAAGTGATCTCATAGTTGGTATTTATAATTAGCAGGGGTTGTGGGGGGTGCAGGGGGTCTTGATCCCCTGCAAAGATGTTGGTTTCAGTGCTATTGGTATTGCTAGTTTCTACCTTCTGTGGTCAATCTTATTTGTTTGAAAGAGTCAATGTGATGAATGTATTCCATGTAAAGATATAAAAACAAAAACTGAAACCCATTACCTAGGTGCTAACTGTACTCCTGACAGATTAGTTGTGTAAACATCTATATGCTATCTATAGGAAGACATTTTGATAAAGCATTCAAACAAATATCATATGTGCCAAACTGTAAATATGGAAAATATATACTGAAAATTAAAAAAAGAAAAAAACTCACATACATACTACAAGTACTGAGCTGGTACACCATGCTGTAGTTTAACAGTGTAAGGAAATAGAGCATAGCCATTCCTTTACACTACTAAACTCATTACAAGCCATAGTTCATTGATGACTTGCAGCAGTTGAAAATTAAACTTTGCTGAAATGCATTGGGATGTATGTGGACTTGAACAAAACCATGACACCTGATAGATAGATAGATAGATAGATAGATAGATAGATAGATAGATAGATAGATAGATAGATAGATAGATAGATAGATAGATAGATAGATAGATAGATAGATAGATAGATAGATAGATAGATAGATTTATTTCATGTTTTATTTTAGTATGCAGGCAGTAAATTAGGCATATGCAAATTTCATTCAAACAATTAAAATGAACTTGAGACATGCAACCAGGGAACTATTAAAGTAAAAGTGTAAACATTCTGTTTGGTGTGCACTGTGACTGCATAGGAAGGGGACTTAGTAATGGGTTAGGGAAAAGGTAGGATCATTTTGCTGATATGCATGTCTTCAGTGAGAAGAGTTAGTGAGATGAAACTGATTAGATTGATATTAAGGTGAAAAACTGTATGGCTTGGTTATCAATATGAATGGCTTGCAAGATAACACATTTCATTAAGAAATGGTTCACTCTGTGCATTTGAAAATGTGAAAAGCCTAATTTTGGTATGCTGAGTTTTAAGATGAATATGCTATAGGTCATATTTGATCAGTGCTCTACCCTGATAAAATAAAATAAAATAAAATAAAAATAAAACAACTAAAAAGGATCTGGCTTACTTAGGTGCAAAATATTTCACCCATGCATATAGTATGTTTTTAGAAGTGCATATAATATGTTTTTAAAAATTAAAGTTTCATGAGCGGACATGTGTTCCGCTGTGGCGACCCCTAACCGGGAAAAGCCGAAAGAAGAAGAAGAAGAATGTATTACCACATTAGAAGCTCAGTCAGAAAGCATCAAAATAGTATTTGTATGTGCATGTGTTTACATTGAACTGGCATCCTATTTTTCATTGTATATACATATATTATATATATATATATATATATATATATATATATATATATATATATATATATATATATATATATATATATATATATATATACACATGGGGTCTACTTTACATGATCGAAGTTTCAGAAAGCTGATTCGCATTTGGCTGAAGCCATATGATTGACTTTTGAAATTTTGATCTGCAGAACGCCCATTTTTTTATAGTGTGGAATGGGAATATTCCCATCTTGCGCACTGTTGTGCGATCTCGGAGTTGGTATATTTAAATTGCAGGGGGTGTGGGGGGTACAGTGGGGCTTGCCCCCCTGCTAACAATGTGTAGGTAAGTTTATTTATTTTTTGTTTATTTTTTTTTTTACATGTTCGAAATTACAAAAGTCAAGCATATGGTCTCGGCCATATGGGTTTTGGCTTTCTGAAATTTCCATCATGTATAGTAGACCTAGATATATATATATATATATATATATATATATATATATATATATATATATGTGTGTATACATATATATATATATATATATAATACATATATATATATTTGCATGCACATATATATATATATATATATATATATATATATATATATATATATATATATATATATATATATATATACATATATATATATATATATATATATATATATATATATATATATATATATATATATATATGTGTACATATACACACACACACACACACACACACACACACACACACACACACACATATATATATATATATATATATATATATACATATATGCTAAGTGCTACCTACGCTTTTAACCGATGACTAAGAGTGAATAATAAACATTTAAATAAATAAAAACAAATATGATAGGGCATTGCTGTTAAGAATATCAGAAAAGCATTTTAGACACTGTACAATGTAACTGTCTTCCATTCAGCAGATACTGCTATCTATGTGATCTTTAAATGTTCTGAGGTATTTTGTAAGCACAGCTTATTCTAGTAATTCAGTGTATAACTGCTGATAATGTTTGGCTGCTGTTTATCCTAAGGGTGAATCTCCAAGCAGAGAATCAGTTCAAGAAGATACGATAACCATGATTAAGATACATGATCCACATCATCACATCAAGGTAGTGAAGATTATCAGGGAAAGATTGCTTGTTTGAAATTTTCTGCTATAAAGACTACTTTAAAGTATTTTGTTTAGCCTGGATTATTTCTGTACTGCAGAGGCTTGTTTTAAGCCATGCATATTCACATTCTGTTATTTCTTGTGTACTGTTCTTGAAGAGCTTATCTGTATATTTTCAGTGACACAATACAGGTGAAGAAAAGATAATGTGAGAAAAGAAGAGAAACTAGAAAGTTCATACATTTTGCTCTTTCTAAGTGTTTTCCTTTGTTTTTTGCATGGCTGCTTTATTCACCAATTTTCCACATATTGAGTTAATTACTTTATCTAAAATATCATAATTTATAATTTTAGGATTGTACTTTGTCTACATTTATTGAATAAATCTCAGATTATACAGTTTGTGTCCAGGTTTATTTGATTTTATACCCTTAGAATCTCAAAGATCAAGGACATAGATTCTTTTTTTTTTTTCAAAACAAGTTTATTGTTTTAACATATAAGAGAAATATCATAACAATTTTATACAAATAATTAAAAATAGGTATTATTATAATATTCAACAAAACAACTAAAGTATTTACAAAGACATCCACTACAATCAGATCAATAGATTCTAAGGACTACAGATACACAGATATCTCTGTCCCATGTGCTGATAAGCAAAACTGCTCATTGTCCCCATAGTTACAACACTTGTGTGTGTGTGTGTGTGTGTGTGTGTGTGTGTGTGTGTGTGTGTGTGTGTGTGTGTGTGTGTGTGTGTGTATGCGTGTGCATGTGTGTGTGTTGTAACTCCATGGAACCACAAGTATATAAAAATCATACGTATATTACTATAATTGGAACAGCATTACAATGGAATGAAAAACGGCACACCTTGACACACTGGCTTCTCAGAATTATTCACAATCTTTGCCTCAGTACCTTTTTTGGCCTCAGCCTTTCCACTAGCAGGCAGTATTTGGAACTCCATAGCTACAGGCCTCATCCAAGCATTAATTTCAAATATGCAACAGTTACTTTAGATGATATAATTCCATGTTCTTCTATGACTGTGCTGGTGTCTCTGCACCTCTAAGACATTCCTTTTTGCTCATCTTCAGATAAGGAACTAACTTTCTGATTTTACTGTAGCAGGCCACTCTGTTTTATACAGCAGTAGTGATCAATTAGCACCTGCTTACTAGATAGCTAATACAGAGTGTTGCTTAGATCCCTTTTAGTATATTTCAACAATATATTCTACAACACACATTTTAAAGTTCCACTACCCATTTTCTAGACCCAAAATGTTATAACTACTCCCCCACCAATACCAAAAGCAAAGTTTGGCCTTATAACAACTATGGCCAACCCATCAGCATTTTGATTGTCTAAGCAAGCTCTGAGAATCACTGTGTATTGAAAGGGCTGAAGAGGTAGTGCCCACTAATGCTACTTTTTAACGCTATCAGTCTACCTATGTAACCATTGCAATGTGGCATAATCAGTCACCAAAATAAAGTGACTATCAAACAAATAGTACTTTAGGGCATTGAAGGACAACTTTATTGCTAGACACTCTCATTCAGTAGCTGAGCATCTACTTCCTGCATTACTCAACTTACTGGGGATAAATCATACTGAGTATTCCTTACCCTGAATTCCTTGAACTAGCCCTGTCTGCAGATCTCTTTTTGGCACCAAGGCATATAGATATGGTAAACTCTTTAGTAAAATCTTGGGTCACTATAATTGGTTCAAAATGTAGGTACTTTATAGTTCATTAAATTCTCTGCCGGCCTCAACAGACCATTGTACTGTGACAAGAGATTTCTCTCTTGTGATATCTGTCAAATGGCATATCATAGGCAGAAAAATAGGCACAGATGTCCTGAAGTTCACAGCTAATCAAAGAAAAGCTTTCATTTGTCATTTAGTGGAAAGTACAGATCAGTTTTATGGTCTCTATTTTTCCTTGGTTTGGTATTACCACCATTCTTCCCATTAAGTACAGTAATTACCTGGATTCCACTATGCCTGATTTGCCTTTCTTAGTATCAGCAGTCAGACCTGGCTATTTTAGATTCTAGCACTGCCTGCAGTGTTGATAAATAAGATTCTGTGACCTCCAAATGAATGCCCCTATCATACAGGAATGCAGCAGCAACATTTTATCCATCTGCCTCTATAGCCCAAATAGAAACACTGTACACTGAAATAAATTGGGGTTAAAATGACAATTTGTTAGTGGGGAATAAGGGTATCTGACAGTCTTCATTTGTCATGTCTAATGTTGTCAACTTTCTGACCTTCCCTAGGCTGTCTATCAATTTATCAATTAATGGCATGGGATAACCATCAAACTTTGAAATGTTTTTCAGTTTTTCAAAGTTATTACAGCATATAGTACATCCATCAGACCGTGGAGCTAGTGTTATTGGGGTGCTGCATTCATTTTGCAATTCTTCTATCACACCTAGCTTGAGTATTTTTGACCTTTTTCTCTTATTAACTTTTTGAGTCTGGTATTCTATAGCATGTTAGTTTAGCTTTCACTTCATGTGCTATCTCTGTATTGTTCTGTCATTTGAGTTCACCCATGCATTTCAGAAAACACCCTTTTCATTCTTAAGAGAAATGCTCTTATTTCCTGCTTTTGTACTATTGTTAAGGATTTCTCTAGATGTATGTCAGGTAAAGATTTCCTGGAATTGCCTGTATGAAAGTCAGCTTGCAAGCTGTCTGTAGACTTCTATACTTCCTTCCATGGCTTCAGTACATTAATGTGAGAGCTAGGTTTCATCTTTCCCTTTCCACGCTGTCTACATTCTTTCAGTCACCTGAAATGGCCCTGACACTTGGCTATAAATTTATTTTTCGTGGAGTAGTCTAACACTAATGCTTAGTCTCCTGGGTTCAAAGTCTGGCATTTTGATTATAAACTCTTTCTCGCATCTCCTGATGTTGATTATGGATCTTAATAGAAGTGTCACTGCCTTGCTTACCCCCATCCTTATACTAAACGTGTGTATCAAACTTCTACTCTCTCTCTTTCTTAAGTGCCTCAGCCAGGCATACTATGAAAAATTGTGCTGTGATGTAATTTATATAGATTTAACTTCAGCTTTTGACAGGGTCATGCACAAAACACTGATCAATAAATTAGTACAACTAGGTATTGATGTACTCTTGATAAGATGGATAGCTGCATGACTTACAGTAGGACATGGCAAGTATCATCCATCAACTGGACAGGTGAAATCCTTGGTTACATTCTGGGTGTCCCACAGGGCTCTGTCCTAGGCCCTTACTTGTTTAGATTGTATCTTTCAGACCTAACGTTTCCATCTGAGGTGTTCTACAGTCTATATGCAGATGACCTGAAATTGGGTAAACTGATTACATGTGTAAGAGGTAAGACATGTCTGCAAAATAACTTGACTAAACTGACAATTTGGACACAGGAGAACAATATGCTGATAAATACATCAAAAACTAAGCATATGAGATTTGGGAGACATAAATTGAAAGGTGAATATTTAATACAGCACACAGTGATTGAAACTGTAGACTCATTTAAGGACCTGGGTATATGGGTAGATTCAACTATGAGTTTTTCTAATCAGGTGCATATTACCTAGTCGAACAACCAAAATGTCGACTAATCATTAATTGACACATATGTGTCAAACCTGCATTTCAGCAAATGGCCAAATCATCGTTTTCTTTCCAAGGGAAAGAAATCGGTTGGCCGTTCTTTTAAATCTGCCCTTTTCCCGACTGTAGTGCAAATTTGGAGTTAGTATATTTAGTTAGGGGGGTGTGGAAGCCGAAGCTCCCCACTTCATAGTGTTTGTTATAATGTGTTGTGCTTAGTTGGCCTACCGGTTTCTTTCCCATGGAAAGAAATAGATGATTTGGTCATTCACTGATGTGCAGGTTCGACACATATATGTCGATTAAAGGTTAGTTGACATTTTGGTTGTTCGACTAGGGAATATAGACCCTTTCTAATCATATCAACCAATTGGTTAATGATAGTTATAGAACTATAGGTTGTATAAAAAGATTTATAAAGTCTAGGAAAGTAAAAATAATGAAGTCATTGTTAGTTACATTAGACCCAAACCTGAGTATGGAATAACAATATGGAAACCCTATAGAAAACTAGCATGAGTGAACTGGAATGAGTACAGTGGAAATATACCAAGGGCATCCATGGATGTGAAAATTTAAGTTAATATGAAAGACTAAAATATCTGAACTTGTTCAGTGTCTCTTACAGATATCTAAGAGGAGATCTTATTCAGGTATATAGGGCATTTAGAGACAACTACCTCTGGGAATGTTTGAGTTTATCAAAAAGTACTAGAGAATCATCAGACAACCTGTGTAGTAGATTCTATAGGAATGAGAAGTGTACTAATTGGTTCTCTGACAGAGTAGATGATGCATGGAACAGACTATCAAATTACATTAAAGCAAGTACTAGTTTAGATATTTTTAAGAACAGCCTGGATACTTATTATAGAAACAAGTGTTTTGGTATATTGGTAAGCTAGAAGGGCATTACTGCCTACGCTTGAAATATTTGTATGTATGTATGTATGTATGTATGTGTGTATGTATGTATGTGTGTATGTATGTATGTATGTATGTGTGTATGCATGTATGTATGTATGTGTGTATGCATGTGTGTTGATCTCCCTCCTCCCATATTTTCAGTAGTGGTTTTAAAATGAGGAAAACTGTTTCCTAACATTACACAATTCAGGGCTGACAGCTCCAGGATGTGACAGCTTTCCCAGAACTGCTTGAATTTCTACATGTGTGAAGGGATAGTCTCTTCTATAACTATGCACACATATCGACACTACATTTTTGCTAATCTTATGCTTATTTTCCCAGAGACTCTGAGCAGGGGAAATCATTTGTCCAGAATTTTCTGAGCTTGAGTATCCCTTCCTTCTAAAAGCACATTACATTTCACTAACTTAGTTGTAGCCAATGATATAATGCAGAATCAAATATTTCACCTGACTCTCTTTGCATACATCACCTTCTCAGTTTGCATGTAATTCTCACTACAGAACTCTAATTCCCAATACATTTTTCACTCAATTTCTCCACTACTCATATTTACCTCCCTTTCTTGTTTTCCCACTTAGCTTACTCCCCTTTCTCAGATCTCACTTGATTCTAACTATTACTACACTCCTCTCTTATTTACAAATTTAAAAAAAATCTCTAATTTTCCCTCTTTTATCCATAACCACCATACTTTTTCTATCATCTGCTCTCTGTCAACTTCCCATCTGCTTCTGATTACTGATGTACATGCTTTTGCCTGTAAGAACTAAGATCTGATGTACAGTACCTCTATACTCTTTTCTTAAACTCTGAATGAATTGTCATTACTTCCCCTCTATATGGTGAAGTCCTTATGTATTGGAGATATATGAAAGACTTTTGGTTTTATTGCCTTTTTTGTAAATAACACCTTTAAACTCTCATGTTATAATTGTGAATCCAAGCATTATAATGCATGTTTATATTACCTAATGCATACTGTATTGTTTGTAAGCATTTTTATGATGCATGTAATACTTTGTGGAGCATTTCTCCCTGGGCCTCTGCTGAAAAAAAGGGCACAAGCTCAGTAAGACATTCCTGGTCAACAAATGTCAAATAAATAAATAAATTTCAGATGCAGTCAACAAATGTTAAATAAATAAATAAATTTCAGATGCAGTCAACAAATGTCAAATAAATAAATAAATTTCAGATGCAGCCTTGTTTTACTTCATAGGAATAATTTCATTTAAAGCATACCTTTCAGTTTTCACATTTCTTCTAATCTTCAATCTATTGTCTTCAGTATTAACAGTACTGAACTTAGTAATGTGACCTTTCACCTAGCTTTTAAAGAAATTAATACATTACTTTCTGCTTTTGGTTTCATAGAAGGTAACACATTTCTTCCTGAAGTTTTAGTTTTAGAAGCAGGCAAATTAGTTTTTCACATTATGTCATTAATTAATAAACGTCATATTACATTTGGGATTATTTTGCAGTACTCATTTTTATTTTACTATGCAAAATTCTTTCTAAATTTGTCTAATGATATAAATGTCAAAATTTGCCTTTACTATTGCTATCTGGTTTAAGCCAAAGCTTTAAAATATGGTGAGATTTCAAGATGGCTGCATTCTGAAGAGTGGGTTAATTAGAGCTCCCCAGTGTAAAAAAGAGTGGAGCTGTAAAAAGCCAGAAAAATATAACAGTTTTGGTAAAATTCAGTTACAGGCTAGTCACCATACTGTTTGGATGTCAGCAAAGAAGAAATAGGTCTATAGGTTCATAGGGAGGTACTAGGTTATTGGCCTGGAGGCCCTTATAAGTCTAGCCAAGAATTCTGCCCATGTTCCCACAAAGTCAGCACCTGTTTCCCTATCCAGCAGGGACAAAGGTGGGATCCTAAGGGTGTATTTTTTATTTCCCATCCAGTCATCCAAGTTCCTCTTAAAGAGGGCTAGAGAGGTACTCTGCTTGACTTGGAGAGGGAGTCTATTCCATAGATGGGGGGAGTCTTTGGGACACAAATCTATTCTGCCGACAAGTTATGTTAATGTCACAGACCAAGTTGAGGCCTGGCATGTGGGTTGCACAAGTGGAGTTTGACTTATGGATATGCAGCAACTCCATCAAGGCATTGTACTCGATAATGGGTCTGATAAGGGAGGAGTACGGAGATGTTATGACCACATTGTTCCTGGGTGAAATGCCCTTACTTATGAGGCAGGCCATGTAGGAAGCCTTCTGTACAACAGAGGTAACATGGTGGTCAAAAGTCAGGTTGCTATCAACCTGGGTGCCCAAGTCCCTCACGACTGAATGCGTGCTTAGTACATTGTTATTAATGTGATAATTAGTGGGGACTCCATTTTCCCCAAAGGGGATAATGATGCATTTCTTGATATTCGGTTTGAGGCCATGCTTCTGGCACCATTCATTAGTTTGGATAAGACCCTCTTGGAAGATGTTCACATCACTAGGGGAATTTAAGACAGTGCCCAGCATGTAGTCATCTGCAAACTTGGTCAGCCACAGACCACTGGTTTTGGCTTGCACCTCATGAAAAGTATATCCCAAACAGTAGAGGCCCCAAGACCAATCCCTGGGGTACACCGCTCATTATAGATTTACTACTAGAGGTGGCTTCCCCTATTTTGACTGACTGGGTTTTATCAGTGAGCCAGTTAGCTACCCATCTGGTCACATACGAGTTGATGCTTACCTGGGAGAGTTTATCTATTATGCCTGAGTGTGGAATAGTGTTGAAGGCTTTGGCTAGGTCAAGGTAGGTGGTGTGCACCATCTTCCCTTCATCCATGGCTTTGGTGATTGTTTCTATATTGCTAAGGGCAGTCTGAGTTTTTTTTTTTTCTCGATGCATTTAATATTGGGAGCAGAGCAGATAAGGGTGGCATCATCTGCTTATTGTATGATATTGGCTGGTCAAGCAGCTGAATATAGGTCATTAGTAAAAATAGTAAAGAGTAGAGGCCCAAGGATCAAGCCTTGAGGGACTCCTACTGATACAGGAAGCTGGGGGGAGAGTTTGTTGTCTCATGGGGTAGCCTGGTTACAATTTGAGAGGTAGCTGTGGAACCAGCTTAAGGCTTCATGACAGAAATTATAAGAGGCCAGTTTATTTAATAAGATTTGATGAGATACAGTGTCAAAGGCTTTTGACATATCAAGGAAGGTTCCAGAGACAAGTTGGTTATTGTTTTTGAGCTGATTGGTAGTATTGTTAAAAGATATAAGGGCTGTATTAGTACTGTGCTTGGGCCAAAAGCTGTGTTGTGTTTGAGATAAAAGGTCATTCTTGAGGAAGTAGCCTAATATTTGTTTGTGAATACACTTTTCTATTATTTTAGCTAGGGGTGAGAGAATGGCTATTGGCCTATAGTTAGAAATATCTGTGGAAGATCCTCCTCTATGAAGTGGGATGATGAAGGATATTTTCCAGAGGTGGGGTACATACTGTTCAGAGATAGAACAATTGATTAGAATAGATATATGGTAGGCAATGGATGGGGCAGCTAGTTTCAGAAAGTCTCCAGGCAGTTGATCAGCAGCAAGAGTGCACAGTTTTACCTTTGTAAGTAGGTTTTGTAGGAAACTAGTTTGGATGGGCTCAAATTTGAGATGGGAGGGTAGCTGGGTAGATGGGGATGGGTATAGAAAGAGGAGAGTTAGTGGTATTGTTCAGAAGTGAGGTTACTGAGGTAATAAAATGGGTATTGAACTGAGTGGCTATACAGTCTGTAGTTGTTTTTGGGACTGGGTATTGGCCTTTCCAGGTTTAAGAAGGTGGTTAACTGATTGCCAACATTTTTGGGGGTTTGTTTGGTATTTTAGTTGACAAGATTGAAAGCATTTTTTTATCTAGTTTGATTTATTTCTTGGCCTGATTTCAGAGTTGTTGGTAGGTCGCGAGATTAGCATTACTTTTGTTAGAACGATAACAAGACCAAACTCTATCTCTTTCCTTGAGCAATAGTAGTGTTTCTTTTGCTAACCAGGGAAGTATTTTGTTTTTCTAAGAATTTACCAAGTAGGTAAAGCTCATTTAATATTTGTGGAAACATATTGTTAAAATATTATTTTTTCATATATATAGCCGAATGTGATATTACTACAGTTATTTGAATTTTTCCTTATTAGATACGCTGGGAAATGATCACTTAATGTGTCAGGTAGATAGCCGGCTGAATATTTAATTTTAGCTTTATTTGATAGAACCCAATCAAGGGTGGAATGTCTGTTTGTGTACTTGTCAATGTGTGTCAGGTAGAGTATGTTTTGTTGAAAGTTATATAGGTTTATAAAGTTTGTTGAAGAATTTGAGGAGAAAGTGAGCCAGTCAAGGTTAAAGTCGCCAAGTATTATTGTTTCCTGATTAAAGTTAGAGGAGGCCCATTCTAGGATGTTTTCAGTATTTTGGAGGTTATTAGCAGGGGGAAGGTAGATAGCTATAATAACAATAGATTTGTGTTTGTTTAAGCCCAGTCTAGCAGTTACAGTTTGTGCATTAGGGAGACTGGGTGGGATGGAGTTAAGCTGAACTACCTTAAGATCATCCTTGAACATGATAGCACTGCCCCACCACGTTTACATAATCTAGCCTCTCTGATTATACTATATCCTTTAGGGAGTATTTCTTCAGATTTAATATGGGGCTTAAGCCAGGTTTCTGTTATAATGGCTATATCTGGGGGAGTAGATGGAAACGGCTGCATGAAGTTCCTGGATTTTATTAAGGAGGCTTCTTGTTTGTTTGTTTGTCTTTCGGCTTTTCCTTGATAGGGGTGATTGAAATTTATGATAAGAAGGTCTGAATTGGATTTTTTTAGAGGTAGTGTGGGTATAGAGTAGAAGTTGCTATTTGTGGATAGTGGGGAGATGGGTTATAGTGAGTAGAGGTTGCAGGACCTGGGTCGGATGGATATCAGATAGTAGTTTGATATGAGTGAGTGCAGGATAAGACATTTTAGCTTGGAAAGTAATCTATTGCATATGTAGAGGTATTTGGTAGTATTGTATGTGTGACAGTACTTAAAGGAAAAAAGTAATTTTGGAGAAGGAACAAAAAGATGTGGGGTGATCTGTAAAGAGGTCATACTATAATAGTCTGTTATAATGGGAAGAGTTGGAGAGGGATAATGTGTGACATGGTAGGTCTGGTATGAGGAAGAGTACAGGGCAAGGGAGAGTAGAGCTAACAAAAGAGTTAGAGAGATAGTAAATTTTACAGAGAGCATGGTAGATATATATATATATATATATATATATATATATATATATATATATATATATATATATATATATATCAAAGCTTTGTTGGTTAGTTCTGAAGAAGATCTTCTTAGGAGGTGTTGATAAGGTTTAAGTAGAGGATCTTAGGAAGACTAATGGAGCAGTAATAAGGCTAAGTATGGGGTGAGTGAATGAGTAAAAGTCAGGTTCAACTGAGAATGTGACTATGGATGCATGGTGGGTAAGAGAATAAGGGTGTATGAATTGGAGGAAGGTAATCATTTTTAATAATGTGAGAGAAGTGGTAGAGTGGAGTAACTGCTGACACTTGAATGGAATGCTGATATAAAAAGGAGGGAACAAAAGAGTGATTAGAGTTTTAATTGTTTAATTGGAAGAGGTATTAGATAGGGTGAGAAATTAATGTGTGTCATACCGTTTGACTAGCCTGGAGGTGTGTTTCTCTTTGATAATATTGAAACTGCACCTCCTTTGGCTTTGTAGCCCTTGGTTTGGGGTCTGAAAGTATGGTAGGATGAATAACTTGGTAAGGCTGCGGTGCTCTCCGCAGCTTTGAACCAGGTTTCAGTGACTACACAATTGTCAGCATCTTCCAGGGCAAGAAATGCCTGCAATGAGTGCAGTTTTATGCTAAGACTCCTAGTGTTTAGCAGCATGACCTTAAAACTTTGTTTAGAAGAATTTTTCATGTTGGTAATTTTGTGCTCATGACTTTGCCTAAAAAAGGCACTATGGAGGAGGCAAGAGCCTTTGCCAGAAGTCTGAAACCCAGGGAAGACAGATGAAGGCGATCTCTGGCAAAGCATTGTGGTCTGTCAATCATGTCCTCCCATGGTGTCAGGTACCGGATCCCCTTGGAATGACACCAGAAACAAAGCCAATTGTTAAAGTCAATCATTTTCTGTTTGTATTAAGGCATCATTCTGGGTGACAGTAGGATGTCTCTTAAGGATAGGGACATACCTGCCTGGGACACATATTTAGTGAGCTCAATCATGTCTCTCTTATATAGTCCAGAGAAGTACATCTCAAGTCATTCACATAAACATGGACTATGACAGAGTCATAACGGTACCTGTTGTTAAGACACTTGAGTGCATGTGTGATATGGTGGATTCTAGCACCTGACAATCAACTTACCGTGACTTTCTCCTTGTCTAGCCTAGTGAGTAGCACATCTGTATGTCTCACAATAGAATCTCCTATGACTAGTATGTTGGGTTTGTGGCTGGGCCTTAGAGGCTGTGAGACACAGGCATGTGTACTATGTGTGATGCTTGGTGCTGTGGGTTGTGATGTGCCTGTGTGTGTGTTTGCTTTGGAGGTCTCTTTTGTTTAGGTATGTTTTTGTTGAGAACAAAACATACTTAAACAAAAGAGACAGACAGGTTTACTGTCTGGAGAAAGTAAGAAGAAGTCAACTAGAAAAGGAGACAGAAACAAACACCTCTGGTGGGCAAAAGTCTTACAGTTATTAAATGCAAATCATTTAAAATTTCAGCTTTCGTACAGGAGATGGATTTCAGTAATTTTCAGGAAAAATAAATAAAATGCATTTAGAGGTGTTTAAAACGTGAGAAGCTGGGTGAATATATAAAGTCAAAAGACAAAAAGCTGCAAAGGATAGACAAATAGTTATGCAGCTATTCAGATAAGCTGATAAAACTGCAGAAATCAGAGAATGGAATGAAAGAAAGATTGTCTCAATGTTAGGCTTCTCAAGAAGAACTATTTAAAAATATTTGAGATGGAAGACTGAGAATGCAGAGAAAATTAAAGATTTTTCTGCTACACTAGAGTAACTAGAAGGTACAGACTGCATTAATTTTATGAAATCAAGCAACTGGATTGGTATCCTATATTAGGACTGGTTAACTGAAAGGCACAATGTGTGTTTGCTCCAAATTTAGTCACAATTAAGAAGACAAGACATGCAGTAGTTAAGGTACAGTTATAAAAGTAGAATGAGCTGCTCCTGACACAAATGTGTCATTGGAAAAAATCTTAGCAATTGATAGCTCTGGGGTATTTGTGACAAATAATTATTCACATAATGCAGAAGAGAAACAAGTTCATCCCTGCAATTAGGGAATGTTGAGAGTCTGGTGTGATATTGAAATTTCTTTATGTAGCAGTTTTAAAATATCTTCTAGTGGGGATCATATGCATTTTTGGACACAGAGCAGTTTAAGGAAGAAACTAAAAGAATTACCCAGAAAAAGAGTGAGTCAGCAAGAAGAAGGAGACTCTGCTTTTCATTTTTCTGACAATTGCAAAGCCCACAGAGAGAACTTGCCAGTGAGACTTTTAACATTATTCCAAGCAAAAATGATTGAGAGACTGAAAAAATCCTAGGAGCTGACTAAAATTAAAATCTTCAGTACCTTGGGCTTAAATCAGAGGCCAGTGCTCATTGAACAAGATAATAAGGAAGACCACTAGTAATGTTAAAGTAGGAAACAGAATTGTAAAGCGTCATTTCCATGAGATATAGTTTGGACATGAGCACTGTGCTTCTGCAAGAAGGTGCTAAAAAGACTGAAGTTTGTTGACACTGTTAACTTGGAGGAAGGATTGTAAAGCATAATTCGTTCTTGGTCTTCAATGTTTAGACGGACAATGAAAGGATTGAAAGTTTAACTGTGAGTAATAAAAAATGCTATCGGTAAAATGTATATAATAAATGGATTGATGCAAACTGTGTGTCATATTATAAAGCAGTTCTACATAGTATAAGCATTTTGAATGTGAGATGGGAGAATCTTATCACTGACTGCTACTATGCAACTTTTAGTTATGTACTCACCATAACTTCAGATGTTTGGGATTGGAAGCACTGTGGAACCAAATGAAGCCGCCCTCTAGATGCCAGATGCCACATCTAATTTAAATGAAAAGTGAGGGAAAGAGAGTGTATGTAAAGAAAGCACAAATGTCACTAATAGCACTAGTGTGTTTAAATAAAAAAACACTGGGAGCTCTTTGAAATTTTGTAAGCATCTAATGACTGTTGTAAGCATAAAGTAGAGCAGACTTTATTCGACTTAAGAACAAAGTCGATGAAAAACTCTGTCTGTCTGGTTTACTGACACCAGGTTTTAGGCTCTGAAACCCTTCTGGCTGGAAGTAATTGCCACTAGGAGTGTCTTCTCCATGATAGAAACTTTAAATAGAAACTTTTAAATACAGGCTGGGGCCGGTTCAAAGGGGAAGAAGTCAAGGTAATAATATATCCAGCGAGGTGCAGATGAGAGAAAGGGGGATGAGGTAGAGGTCTTTGGCAAAGCAAGCAATTTCAACAACCTGTTGTTAAGCTAAAGTTGGTGGCTATGTGTGGATTCATGTTAGAAATTGCTGCCAATTGTGTACTTTTGATGGCAGAAACAGAGAAGTTGATTGAAAAAAGAAAAAGAGAACTTGAGTACTCTTCTGCCACGAGGAGTTGAAATGGGGTCAGGTCCGGAGTTGAGCCCCATAGCAAATCTTTTCCATTAACAACCATTCGCCTGAAAAAAATGAAATAATAGTTATATTTCAGAGACTCACCCCGTGTGAGGAGAGAGAATGGTCCTGCTCAACCTGTCGGCTCTTACATTGGATTTGCCGGTATGTGAGTAGCCACTAGGAAGCTGAGCATTGATTGTGCCCATTCAGACCCTCCAGACCCTTCTCTGCAAAGAGGATAGGATCTGGTCCTCCCTGCTTACAGGCTCTCATCTCTCTCTAGTAGATGGGATGAGGAGAGAGATGCCGCCATTTGCTGCTGGACCTGCCCTGCCCACAATGCATGCCCCCCATCCATCTGGGAGGCCGGTCAATGTGGTCGTCGGAGGAGGAAGAACGGAAAGTCGCCCCGAAGTCCAAATTGGACACTAGCAGCAGCCAGTGAAGGTCCGTCTGCAAGATACTCCTGTGATCCATATTAGAGATTGAGAGAGGAGTTCCTGAAGGACCATTGAGTTGAGAGAAGCCACTGGAGGATTCTCATGTAATCCCAATAGTTGCAACCATTCTCTGGGGGGGGGCTTGACTTGGGAGGGAGAGGCTCGAAACCTGATTATGATCTGAATTCTCTGTCTGCAGGTAGATAGACCCAAGATCTGGTTGAATCTATCTCTGCCCCTATGAATTTTATTCTTTGAGATGGCCATAACACAGACTTTGGAAGAATGAAGGTGATTGTTTGCCCAGTGGATGTTTGTGTTGTGCGTGCAGGTGCTCTAGAAGTAGATGCCAGGAGTGGTAGCAGTTCAGCTAGTCATCTAGGTACGGAACCACCTATCCTCCTCAAGTGAGCAGTCCACTGCTACAAGCATTTGGTTTGCACCCTGGGGGCTGTGGTGAGAAGGGCAAAGGGCAGAAAAAAAACTGAAAATGACTTCCCAGGCTGAAGCGCAAGTGTTCCTGGACGCTTTGATGTATTTTGATGATGGGGTACGACGCCCTTGAGGTCTATGGAGCACATCCAAACACCTTTCGCAGCGTGAAGAAATTTCTAAGGCGGTATCGCGGTGACTGGGTGGCTGGTCCGGGATTCTTTCTTTGGGGTGGGGAACAACAGGGAAGATGGAGTAACCTCCCTCTGGCGATAATCCCATCCCACTGGGTCCTGAGTGATCTTTCCCAGGCCTTTAGGTGCTTCAACCCAACCCCCCCAACTGCAGCCGGAGCAGCACAGGCAAGCAACAGGGAAGGGACTAGGAAAGAGAGAAGAAAGGACTCGTTCAGTCCAGTGTTGCAGGGGGCCTCTGCCGCCTCTGGGACGGTGTCTTCCTGATAGGACCATCAGGGGGCCGGGCGAATGAAGACTTGAAGGCCTCCATAAAATGGAGCAATGCCCGTACGCTTACTCGACCCCCTCGGCCGTGACACGATGAGCCTCATGGACGAGAGATGGATGATGATATGAGCCAGCTGAGATCCAAACTATCTGGGCCAGCTCTCAGGCAGGTTACCTAAGAGGGTATCGGACAGCTCCCTTAATCAGATCCCTCTGGAATCTCATAAAGTAGTAGTTCAGAGACCCCAAAGTAAAGGCCACTGAACTATTTGCTGTTCTTCCCCGCAGATCAAATCAAAAGGCAGGGCTGCTGCCCCCCGGAAGCTTCAGGAACACCAACTCATCAAGACATCATCCGACTTGGGGACTGGGACCCCTCTGCATCCCTCTGCATCATGTCAGAAGGTGTCAGATGTCAAAGACTATCACTTGCTGTGCTGCATCTCTTGCACGTTTTCCTGGAGAGGCTTCAGAAGAGGCTTCAGAAGGACCTCCCCCAGAGGGGGGGGTGGGGCCCGGGGGGCTCGCCGCGCTCTGCTGTCTGGGAAGAGAACTGCCAATGACCCAGTCTCCAAGTGAAGGGGGAGAGGGGAAAACTGTAGGTAGCCAAAGAAGATTTTGCTAGAGCACTCCTCATAGCCTGAAGGCGGGACCACCAAGGGCGCAGCCCGACCACTCTCCACACTAGTTTCCCCACACCTGCTCCCCAATGGTGCAATGGCCAAGCTGTTGGAAACCATCTTTTGGAACACTGGAGGAAGAGTCGAAGGAGTACCCTGTCAATGTCCGAATCAGACATCCTGGAAGATCTCAAGGATACCAAAGACAAATCTCTCGGCTCGAGATTGAAGTGTCTGAGCCTATGATCCAATTATCGCCCAATAATGAGGGAGCCGATGATCCTGACCCACCCCTCCGGACTGATGCTCCAAACCTCCCAGAGAGGTCCGAGGCAGACCGAGGCAAGGGATTCAGGCAGACCTCAGCCTGAGCTCAGCCTAAGTGGATGGAGAAGGAGTCTGTCTTTCCGCCGGTCGGTTCGACTGACTGAGCCGGGCGTTTCAGAAGTAGAAGGAGAGGAAGAGAAAGCCTCCTCGAAGAAGAAGAAGGCTTAATCCTCTAAGGATTTAATTTGTTTCTCCTCCTGGAGGACTCGAGAAAAACACATGGCACACACTGCAGGATTCCTGAGATGTTTGACATTTTAAACCCACACCTAATTACTAAAACCGGATGTATTATGTTCCTTAGATAGTTGAAAAACAGAAACAACAGTAAACTTTAAACAGCTTTAGGACACAGTGATATTAACTCATTACCACCTGTGTGGTGTGGAATGTCACACCTCTAGCAGACTACACACATCTTGTATTCCAGAGCATTTTCTGAAAAATAAACTGAACTGAAAAAAACATGAGAAAAATAAATGTAGATATTTTGTGAACAATAAAAGCTGTTAAAACTGTACAAATAACATTTATCAGTAAGAGGAATTCTTTACAGTGATAATAGTGCATTCCTAGACTTTTCCATAAATACTGCAATATATTATAATGCACGCAAACCTCAAATTATATCTCATTCTTAACTTTCAATAGCAAATATTTATATATTGAAAAACGATCCTACCTAGATATATATTGTTAGAACTTCTTTGTTAATCACACATAAGCATTCACAAGACAACAAGATCCAATAGTACTAGAGACATTTCTGAAATTCTACCAACATTTGTATAAAGGAGAAGAATGTGGAAAGCAAAAAAAAGCACAAATGGAAATATTTATTGAAGTTAAGACTTAACTATTGCCAAGGTTAGAGGAAGATGAGGCCCAAGAATTAATAGCTAAGATAAGAAGGGAACAGATAAAAATGGAGATGTATAATTAACAGGGAAATCTCCAGGAACAGATGTTATTCAGATGGAAGTTTAGATGTCAGAAGGGGAGAAAGTGATAAAGATCTGGAAGGTTTTTACTTACGAATATCTAAAATGAGGGGCAGTGCCAGCATCTTGGAAGAAAGCTGTGATGGTCATATTACCTAAAGAGAGTAAAGACCCATCAGACTCAGCGTCACATAGACCAATTCCAATTTTAGACTACGATTGTAAAATGTTCACAAACAGCATCCAACGAACCAGCCAACAGCATACAAAGTCACTAATCACAATGCGATGTCAAAGCATTGATCACATAGTTAAAGCTTGCTGTGTACAAAATTCAGCATTTCATATAAAAAATCAACATCTCATATAAAACACGACTGAACCACCATAAATTCTGTACATAAACACAATAAAACATATATATCTAAAAATGTTTGAATGTATATACAACATTTTTCTTGATGAATAAAAAAGGCATACTTTATTTAAAACGTTTTCTGTTCTTCAAAATGGGTTTTAAAGGGACCCTATAATTCAGTCCCATGCCCCTATCAGCCCTCAGCCAAATGAGCCACCTAGTCTCTAAGGTTTATAGTCTGGTTAACTATATCACCCCCACGTTCATTTACCCAGATCCTCTCAACTACTAAGAACCTGAAAGTGTGCATGGATATCATTGAACTGACGTGCTTAGCTAAAGCATTTGTTAATGTCCCATTTCTGATATGCATCAGATGTTCTCTTATCCTGAATCTCAATTTCCTGTTCCTTTTCCCTATATAATATGCTGAACAAACATTACATATAGGTAAATACACCAGATTCATAGTATTTCAATCTGCTGTTACATTAAACCTGGTCTCTATCCCTGTATCAGGATGTCTAAATCTGTTAGTGGTGTCTATATATCTGCATAGGTTCATAGGCTGGTACTAGGCAATCAGCCCTAGGGTCTATACAAGCCTAGCCATAACAATTCCCTGGCTATTTCTTCCCACACTATTTACTTCCCCAGACCCCTGTCTACTGATGACTGACGTGATCCCCTGGGTGAATTTCCTTTCTCCCATCCAATCGTCAAGGTTACTTTTGAAGAGGGCCAAAGAGGCACTCTGCTTGACATGTATGGGCAATCTATTCCAGAGTCTGGGGAGTCCCTGGGTCAGGAACCTATCCCTGCAGCATGTTTTGTTTATTGTGATGACAAGGTTTAGATCCCTGGAGCGTGTGGCTCTGAGGGATTGGGATTTCTTTAAGTGTAGCATGTCCAACAGCTCTGGGTTTGACATGGCCTTGTATGTTAGGCAGAGATCGCCTCTGAGTAGACGATATGCGACAGAGTATAGCTGGAGTTTTTTAAGGCGGTCAGTATAGGGCATCTGCTTTAGGCCTGTGATTCTTTTAGTGAGGTATTTCTGTGGCCTGTCCAGTTGTTGCAGATGTCTTGAGAGGTACATACCAAACGGGGCATTGTATTCTATAATGGGTCGAATGAGGGATGAGTACAGTGGGACAATGACCTCCTTTTTTCTGGATGAAAAGCCCTTAGTGATGAGGTGTGCCACATATAAGGATTTCCTGACTGTTGTGGTGATGTGGTTATCGAAAGTGAGACCACTGTCCACCTGTGTCCCCAAGTCTCTTATCACACTTTCGGTGTTTAGTGTACTGCCACCTATATGGTAATTCACAGGTACATGTTTTTTCCCAAAGGGGTAACTATACATTTCTTGGCATTGAGCTTGAGCCCATGGCTCTGGCACCAAGCATCTGTTTCTGTAAGGCCCTTTTGTAGAGTATCCACATCATTTGGGGATTCAATAATGGCTCCCAGTTTGCAGTCATCTGCAAACTTTGTTAGCCAGAGTCTCTTAGTGTTGGCCTGTACTTCAGAGAAGTAGATGCCAAACAAGAGGGGTCCCAGGACTGAACCCTGAGGTACTCCACTTGTCACTTGTCTGGAGCTGGATTTGGAGTTGGCTACTTTTACAGTGTGGGTTCTATCAGTAAGCCAGTTAGCAACCCATTGGATGATGTAGGGATTAATGCCCAGCTAAGTAAGTTTATCTATGATTCCAGAGTGAGGGATGGTGTCAAAGGCCTTGGCAAGGTCTAGATAGGCTGTGTGAACCACCTTACCCTTGTCCATGACTCTAGAGACTGATTCGAAGAAGTCAATCAGGTGCAGGAGACAAGATCGGCCCTTCACGAACACAAACTGGGTGGGGTCCAGTGTTTGAAGGTTGCCAATGTCTTTGTTTATAAGTTCCATGATAATACGCTCCATGGCCTTGCAGATAAGGCTTGTCAGACTGATAGGATGGTAGTTTCCAGGATCCAAGGTGGATCCCCCCTTGTGGAGTGGGATAACTGTAGCTCTGCGCCACTCAGTGGGCACAAAACCTGAGGTGAGGTGCACTGATTACAATTATTGCAAGGAACAGTGTCTTGTCCATTACTGTCATGTTTTTTGATAATATTAGTGACTGTATTGGTATCTCTAGTAAAGTATGTAGGAAACTGCACAAACTTTCTCTCATAATGTCTATCCACTGTATCATGTTCCTGTGTGATGAAAAATATGGCCTCCCAGTACCTCCCCTCCAGACTGTGATATCTTTCAAAATCTGGTTCGTATTGGGGTCAACATGTCCTCTCTCCCCTAATCTCTCTCTAAATCCAAAACACTGGCTCATATTGACTCATAATCCTGAAATTAGGAACATAGTGGGAGATAAACCAAATTTCCTGTTCAAGAATAAGAAATCCCTTAAAAGATTATTGTGCTACTCCAAAATTGATACACAGAGAAATCATGACAGCAATGGACAAGACACTGTTCCTTGCACTTGCAATAATTGCAATCAGTGCAGATATATAGACACCACTAACAGATTTAGACATCCGGATACAAGGATAGAGACCATTTTAATGTAACAGCAGATCGAAATACTATGAAGCACGTCAGTTCAATGAGATCCACGCACACTTTCAGGTTCTTAGTAGTTGTGGGGATCTGGGTAAATGAACGTGGGGGTGATATAGTTAACCAGATAGAAACCTCAGAGACTAGGTGGATCATTAGGCTGAAGGCTGATAGGGGCATGGGACTAAATAATAGGGTCCCTTTAAAACCCATTTTGAAGAACAGGAAACATTTTAAATAAAGTATGCCTTTTTTATTCATCACGAAAAATGTTTTATATACATTCAAGCATTTTTAGACATATATGTTTTATTGCGTTTATGTTCAGAGTTTATGGTGGTTCAGTTATGTTTTATATGAGATGTTGATTTTTTATATGAAATGCAGAATTTTTTACACAGCAGGCTTTAACTATGTGATCATTGCTTCAAATTGTTCTTCATTGTTAATTGGCTGGTGAATGATGTGATGTAGTATATATAACACAGCACCAACTTAAACAGTGTTATGGTCTGATGAAGTGGTGTGTTTCACCACGAAAGCGCTAACCTGAGTAAAGTCTTTTGGTCTTTGACATCAAGTTGTGATCAGTAACTTTGTATGCTGTTGGCTGGTTTGTTGAATGTTGTTTGTGAAAATTTGGTTTGCCTTGTTTTTCAACAGACCATTTATCCCAGCTGCAACCATGTTTGTGTTTGCATGATTATAAAATGTTTATATCTATACTAGCTAATAGAATGACAAAAGTGTCAAAACTGATAGATATGGATCAATGTGGCTTTGTGGTGTGGGGTCGGGGGGAGTCAAATATTTGACATAAGGAATCTAGAGGGAAGTAGAAAGTAAGAAAATGCCAGTACTGTTGATGGGTCTTGATACTGAGAAGACATTCAAAATAGTCAGCCAGGATTTTATGAGTAGTGCAATGGTAGCATTTGTGTTCTCCAATTGAATGATGGAGTCACTTAGGAGGATTAACGAAGGATAAGAAGAGAGAATTAAGGAAGGATGTTCCTCTCTGCGAAGTTGTGTTTGAATACAGGAACCAGGTGGGGGTGTCCTCGTTCCCCTTTATACTTTATACTTTATACTTGAAGCATTTGGCATAGAAACCATGTGACTCACAAAATCAAGGGCATAACTGGTATGGTAATCAGGAAGTGTTAGCTTTATTGACAAATGATATTGTGTACTTGATAAATCCAGAAAAGAACCCTTCAGAGTTACAGAATATTTTGAGAAAGATTCTTTTCAGGATATAAAATAAATGATAATAAACAAAGGCTGTAGCAGCAAACTATATACCTAGACATGAATTGGTTCAGCAAACCATATCTATTGGGACATGACAAGATGAAGAATTTAGGTGGGTCCCATTCAGAAACTCGACTCTTCAGAAAGTTGAACCCCATATGGTTGAGACCACAAGATCAGCTTTTCGAAAAGTTGAAACTTTTTAATGGAGATCGTGGTACACGTGGGGTAGGAGCATTTACCCTTTTCCCCACTGTAGGGTGACCTCAGAGTTGGTATATATAATACGTAGGGGTGTGGGGTGCACGGAGACTTGTCCTCTTGCAAAAACATAGATTTTTGTTGTTTTCTGAAATTCGACTTTTCAAAAAGTCTATCACATGTTCTTAACCATTAGAAATTCGACTTTTTGAAAAGTAGGCTTCTGAATGAGATCCATTTAGGTGTATGGATAAAAAGGGATTCTATTATAGCAGCCAAGAATACGTGGGAAAAGGCTAAACAAAATAAAATACAAAAATTGAGAAGGTTGGAGCTCTTAATTATTGAAATGGATAGTAAGTTACAAGGAGTGAAATGTTTCAAGTTCATTTAGTTTTATATACTTGTCAGGCATATTTTTATCAGAGGAGAATTTGTGGACCATAAGTGAGAAGGAGTTGAAGAAGTTATTTGGAAAGGGAAGAGGGCACGAGTTAAGTGGGATAGTTTCTGGAGGTATAATGAGAAAGATAGAGGCAAATGGGAACATGTATTTTGAGAATGTAATGATCTGGGAGATTTAAAAAAAACTTACAGAGTACTTTGTCAAAAATGTTGGGAAAGCAAATGATTGCAGTTAAGAAATAATTATTTTGAGCTGTGACACAGATTCTGAATTGTGTAGCCATACTAAGGCTTTTCTAAGTTTAAACAAAGTGTCTGCCAAAAAAAAGCAATTACTAGAAAATGGAAACCAAAATCTAAACCTGTTGAAAAAGTACTGAATATTTTAGAGACGATAAACAAAGTAGAGGTGGGATCTTTAGTAAAGGAAAGAAGGAAATAAATTGAATTTCTGGGAACAGTACATGCGGAATAATGTTCAGAAGGAGGAGTTAAATTTAAGGGAAGGAAGGATTTGAGCAATTTATATAATATTGAAATAAATGCTAATTGTTGAAAATATAATATGTATATATAATGCATGAGATTCATTTAAAAATGTATATATATATATATATATATATATATATATTTTTTTTTTTTTGTGTATTTTGGCTTTTCCCGGTTAGGGGGTCGCCACAGCAGAACTCCGGTCCGCTAATAATTGGTAGTTGATTTTTACATACCGAGTTACCAGCCCTGATGCACAACCTTCGAACCAGACAGCGTCTTAATGTGAAGCGACAATGCTACCGCAGCACCACCACCGTGTATATATATATATATATATATATATATATATATATATATATATATATATACATACAGTGATTTGTTTTCTTTTCTGTAGCTGTATGTATGTCCCTTGCCATTGTTTAAACAATGTGAATAAAAAAAAGGTATTAAAATATGCTTTAAACCATTATTTATCTGTGTGCTTATCAACACTAAAAGTGCAGTTATAACATTTTGTTGCTTGCTCATCAGGGCTTATACCGACCTTACGAAAAGTTATTTTTTTCTTGGTCATAGTTCATGGAATCATTTTCCTCTACATTCATATGTGTTTTCAGGGCCTCACTTGCCTGCTGGGATGACATGATTCTTATTCAGTCTGCTCATTCCCAGTTCTCTGTTATTTAAGAGCACTCACAGACCACCAAGTGAGATTCTAGGACCCTGGTTAGTTTATTCATAGTATGCACATTCAGATTTATCAGCTACATTTGTCAACACAATAGCTACTGCTATAACTACTATTGTTGCAACTGGTGTTTCTTGCTTAAAGAGATTGAACTCAGAGCAGTATGTGCTCACCGCTTGCAGTGCTGTGTCAGTAAACAATGCAAGTGTACTCTCAGTAGGGTTTTACTTGCTGCAGAATATTTAGCTCTAGGGCTGTATAAAGAAGCTTATGAAAAGATAAAGTCTGCATGTTTCTATGAATAACTATCCTATGGATTGCAAAATAAAATTTCATAACCAGAAATCCATTCCGAGTCGTTGCCTGCAGTTCACACCCATACCTCCTTATGGCATTCAGAACTATTTTTGTATCTGGCCTCTTTAACTAAGTGACTTACCAACTAATAATAGTATTAGAAAGGGCAAGGAGTTATTAACAAAATGACATTAAGATTGTTAGTGTAGGATGCCCTGAAGTGGAATAATTAATCTTTGTTTGATACTTATTGTGATGTCTCCTCACTGGGCCAGTAATCAAAGAGCCTTAATCCTCACCACTGACACTGGATGGGAATGTTCACTTGGAAGAAAAATAGATGCACACAGTATTTCCAGATGCAGCTCTCTGCATCAAGCACAATTTCCCTTAAGAGCACACAGGGACACACTCAGTCTGGGGTCTGGGTTTCTCTCTTTCTGTCTCTATCTCTCTCTCTCTCCAGGTCCTGACTAAGACACCCCACTGGCATAGCTCTAGAGCTGAGAGCTCAGCCAAGTGTCCAGGCCAAGTCCTCCACCAGTCTCTCTGTGAAACCAGTTCTCTGTGTCCCTACTCCAATCAGCTGACACACACACACACACACACACACACACACACACACACATGCACACACGCACACACACACACACACACACACACGCACGCACACACACACACACACACACACACACACACACACACACACACACACACACACACACACACACACACACACACACACACTCACTCTCGCTCTCTTTGAGATTTAATTTTCACACACACACACACACACACACACACACACACACACACACACACACACACACACACACACACACACACACACACACACAGACACTTGGGATAGGTTGAAACAGATTTACTAGCTATGCCCCCCTTCTTCCCATATTATAAGGTAGTTAACTCTCACCAGACACTCCAAATCCAGCTAATATACTGAGTGAAATGAATATTAATGCAAATTATACTGTTTTATCAGTGCAGTAAGGCTTTCAGGAGTGGCCACAGAGTCACCAAATAAAAACATATTCTCTAAAGAGCCAGCCACAATAAAAAAGTTTAAATATATTTAATAATAAATAATGAAAGAACCTGAAAATATGGAATATATATTTGTGATAAACACCAGAGTTTCAATTACAGGAAATAGTAAAATAACACAGATGAAAAGATTCACACAGATACAGAAAATGCAGTCCATAAGTAATCTCACTATATTTTCCTGACTGACCTAAAGAATTACTATTCCCTGTTCATTTACTAGAGGAAGGCAAAATGAAGTAGGTGAGTGGCCTTCCTTTTTTGTCAGGTTCTAAAAGCAGATGCTCTGAGACTTCAAGCTTATCTATTATTAAAACATAATTTTTGCCCTGGATTACAGAATGACATCACATGCATCTGGTCATCTGACTTCTGGTTCCCCTAATTCCCCCTTTCCTAGCAACTGACCAAGATTCTCACACATGTCAATCGCAGACATATATAGAGCTTTGCTAAGATCTGTTGCAGGTTCTGGAAGTCATAAAACAATAAAACACTTCCACTGCTCATACATGAGTTAATAAACCATTCTCTGGCACAGACATTTCATCTCTGGCTGCAATAAGAACTGTAAGATACAATCTTTAGAACCTAAATTAAGTAATTTAATTTCATAATATTTTTCAAAGTTAGTTGGAGCAAAACTTAACCTCTTCTCTTCCAGTATCCTCTGTTACAATATCCATTTCAATAGTTATAATACAGTGTGATATACAAGTGTATTTCTTGTTCTGTCCTACAGGACACACTGTTGGTGCATTTTTTAACACAATCAGCTTTACAAATGCATTTTTTCAACACAAGCATCTGTACAAATCAGTTTGACATACAGATGACATGTAATTCTTTACAAAACACCAGCTAGCTATACTGGCATAGGTTATATATCCACTGCCCTACTTCTCCTGACATAGCTAGCAATACCTCACATAGTCACACTTATTAGTCATATTTTCTTATGTATGTTCATATTTTCATAACTGAGAGACCTTCATTTTATTGAGGCATATGGTGTGAATCACCAGTGTGCGAGACAGGACAAGTCACTGAAAATGCTGGTTTATATCTCACTATACAGGAAATATTGGGAGTTGTTTTTAGTAACTATGAAAATAAGCAACATTCCATACATATCTAATACTTCAAAAACCAAGTGACTTACAAACTGTTGCATGACATTAGGTGAAACCTTTGATGTTGTTGAAGAAAACTGTGTTTAATATTTGCACTGTAAGTTGAACATCTTGAGAGATATCCAGTATTATTTGTATTGCTAATTATACAATTAAACATACATTTTCATATTACTGTGAATATCTCAATAAAAATACACTTATAGAGGAATTTCTTGTTGTGACATAAAAGTGTCTGTGTAACAAAAATGTTCTAACAATAGATGTCTATGCTATATAGTTTTCAAGACATGAAAATATGTTTGTGAAAGTTTAGAAAATATATAATTTGGAATTTGTGTGCTTTATATATATGACAGTATTTATGGAAAAATATGTGAGTGTGCTGACAATTATTATGAACAATACTTCATACTGATAACATTGCTATTTGTACAGTTTTAATAGCTTATACTGTTCACAAAATATTTAAATTTGCTTGTCTTATTCTTTTTAAGTTTATCTTTCAGAAAATGCCCTGGAATGCAAAATGTGGGTAGGCTGCTTCAGGTGTGACATTCTGCACCACATAATTGTTAATGAGTTAAGAGCCCAGTTATAAGGCTTATTTTCTCTGGCACCAAAGAGGTACATAGATAATACTGCATCTTAGAGATGGTTTTATTTATTATAGTAAGCATAGTTTGAGGGCTTGGTAAAACACCCTTAAAAATAAAAAAAATATTTATGTTAAACTTCTTTTGAGGACATTACAAAGTCTGTACCACAGAGAATTTAGTTGACCTTGAGGTCCTTACTCAGGAGTGTTACAAAGTTAGAAGATCTGAGTGGTCACAATCCAAATATTTCTGGAGATGAGAAGGGATAGACAGCAATGGTCCCCCCAAAAAACTTTTGAAAGTTTTAGGTGCAGTAATACTCTCTGGTACATTATAAATAGCTAGAAGTGAGAACTGGTAAGGTATGCTTAATAATATAATGATCTAGTAATCAGCTTAAATCACAATTATGCCTTTCTTTCATATGTACAACTAATTGACATTTATTTAAGTTAAATATACAATAACAGGAAATGGGCAGCACAGCGGTGTGGTGGTTAATGTTGTTGCCTCACAGCAAGAGGCTCCCTGGTTTGATTCTTGGCTGGGGTGACTACTGTGCAGAGTTTGCATGTCCTCCCTGAGTTCACATGGGTTTCTGCTAGGTGCTCCAGTTTCTTCCCACATTTCAGAGATGCAGTAGGTGGATTGAACACTCTAAATTGGCTCTAGATGTGACTGTGTGAGTTTGTGGTACAGATGAACTACTGTGGCAGGCCTACCCATCTGGTGTTGTAAACCTTGGCTCTAGATGATTGTCATTGTTCAAGTGATCCCATGATTCCAAGTGCAAAATGGGAAAAGGGGTTGAGGATGGATGGGTACAATAACAGAAAATATGTCAACATGAAAGCAGATAAGTCTAAAATGCTCATTACCATAACAAAATTAATTTAAAAAATATCTACTGTAATCTTAGCATTTTTCCTTGCCACCAAAACACCTCATCAATGAAGTTGATGGAATCATAGTGATGTACACATTCATTCATCTGCAGGAAGCCAGCTATATGTGCACATGTAAATCAGTATAACTCAAGCAGCGTTAATATTTAGATTTTATAAAGTTCTGCTAAAAGCAGATTTCTCCATACAAAATATACAAAAGATTACTTGTTTTCAAAAACATTTTTTGTGTGATGCCGGTGCATTTTTACTCAGTTGCATACTAAAGTAATGCTTGAAGTAGTTTTAACGGGTTCCTATTATTTAAGCGAATGCTTAAAGTTGCAAACGATGTTTTGTCAAACGTGTTTACGCGAAATGGCAAAATTCCGAAAACACGGAACAGTCATTTTTTCCTAGGGAAAAAAATCACTGGGCCTTTTTCGGGACTTTGCCATTTCCTCCACTGCGGTGCAATCTCAGAATTGGTATATTTAAGTAGGGGGGTTGTGGGGGGCACAGTGTTTTTTTTTTTAACAGATCAGTGATTTTTTTTTTCCATGAGAAAAAAATCGCTGATCCATGTGTTCGACATTTTGGATTTTCGGAGTGTTTAGGTCAATTATATAGCGTTCACAATTTCAAGTGTTCGCTAATATAATATAGACCCGTTTTAACACTTGTAGCAAAATAGTGTTAGCACACAGAGAGCAGTAATGATATCTTTGGAGAATCATGCTTTTATCTTTTACATTTTATTAAAGTAAATGTGAGACTAGCTGCAAAAATGTTACCGTTAATGTGTAACCCAAAATGCATATACAGTTGTTATAGTTACTGTCTGTTAGCAGATGCGCTGTACATTTGGTCCAATGAAGACATTCTGCTCTGCTGCTTACATTTCATATTTCTCCTGACATACCTTTCTGACTTTTTGTAAACTGTACAATTAACTATGTTAGTCAAAGAAGTACATTAAAAACATGTCCTACTGAAAAGACATATGCATTGTTTTAGAAATTCAGTAAGACAGCTTCATAAAAAATTGAAAATGTATGGACAGGCATAACAATCATCCAAAACCAATGGACAGAAGGAGGAAATTGTTAAATTATAAACTCTATATTTATTAATTGAACTTCTCTTGTTATTGAACATAAGTGCCAGCTACTGTTTCACCTAAATGTTGGTTACCTAATATAATCTCTCAGTTACCACATGTATTAATCTTTTAAATAATAATACTATCCAATTTTACTAAAGCAGATACATGCAAAAAGTTGTTTTGCAGTCTCTCTGTGCTCTGTGCTGCATTATTCACCATCATGTTTTTGTGGTAAAGATTTTTTTCCTGTTTAATAACAGCCAAGCAAATATTAACAACTGTTCTACCATAATCTTTCTGTAAATAAAGTCAACACATTCATCTATAAATCTCACATTTCAGAAGAAAACCTAGTGATACATATAAACTGTCCTCCAGTAACACTTCTTTTAAAACACATGGGATGGCAATTAATGCATTTTTAAGACCATTTTGTAGAACATTTCCACTTTTATTTCCTTCATTAATAAATAGAAACATAATGATAGCCATCCTTGCAGGGTTTGCTTCCCATGTAGGTACATTGAATTGATACTGGTCCATTTTTTAATTTGGTACATCTGAATTAGGCTTTTGGAGCTAAATCATATTATACATTTACCTTTGCTGGAGTTAGCTGGTTAGATGCATAGCCAGAAAAAAAAATGCCAAGAAAGGGTGCACTCCAAAGACTTTTAATTTCACCACTGTTTCACAGAAACTTGATGATACCTATTCTTGTCTTTTTTTCCACATATAGATGCACTGACACAGGTTCATTTTCTGAATGCAGTTTATCAGCAACTGAATTAGACATTTAAAGCCCCTTATGCATATAATTCTACAGAAATTCACATAGCTAAATAATGTGTCTGTGACACTTTCAGTATTGGTAAGATACATAGAATACTGTCACAGAGAATCTGGGATATATGCAAATGACCCTTATGAACATCAGGTGTTTCAGCTAACTGGCGATTCTGAATGCCCATGACTTGTTTTGTCATTTTAATGGACAATTTCAAGCCAATAAAGTCAAACCCCACTAGCTGTGGATATGCATATTTTGGCCTTATTATGACCTCGTCAGCACAGCACAAGAAGAGTGTTTGACTAAGCATAAGAAACACAGGGCTATTATACCCAGCTGATGTCCATTATCATTAGGGTCACTGCAAAAAATATCCCAAGCAACAAATTAAAATACCAATCAGTAAAAACAAAATGAAAACTCCAGCAAAGCTAGAACTCCCACAGAGTGATGGTTTGGGAGGTCTCTCAGTGGAAGTTCTAGCTTTGCAGAAGTTTTTATTTTGTTTTTACTGACTGTTTTTTCAGTGACCTTCTTACTTATTGTTTTAATTTGTCACAGGGAATGTACACACTTAACAATTCTATCAAGGAAAAAGATAAAACAACATCTTGCATTGACATAGTGCAAGTTGTAATGGCTTACAAACATTTGTTTTTTTTTTATTGTTGATCATTTGGACCTATATTTGAGAGAATGTGAATATAATGACCTCTTTGAAGTGAAGGAGTTCTAGTGGCAAGTAATATTAAGGGAGACCAGCAACGCAAGCTTAATAAACACCTCAATGTAAAAATGTTTATTGGGGTCAAGGACTACTAAATGACTTACCTTTAAACAGCTCCTCCTGGAGGTTTCACAGAGTGTCATACCATATCCTTGTAAATTATAGGTCTCCCTCCATGTACCAGGAAACCCGTAATACCTATCTCAGTGTACTAGAGTCTCTCACCATTCAACCCAATACAATGCAATACATGGGGATCTCAACTACCCCTCTATAGATGGGGAATCTTACATCAGAGCAAATCTCAATAACATTTTTAATCAGGACAGTCTGACTTGGAACAAATAAACATGCTTACATCACTTCTAATGCACAAGCCCACCAATTCCTAACCTTTGTTAATACCAACATCCTGGGACAGTTAGTCCACTTTCCAACCAGAGGTACAAACATTATTGACCTTATACTCATGAACATGGGGTGGGGGTGGGGTCAACATTTCTCATGCAATGTAATATCTTTGCTCATCAGATCTGACCATAAGGCATTATTCCTTGAAATAAAAATTTAATCCAGGGATACAGCGAAACCAAAAACCTTTAGGAACTATTATAAGGCTAACCTCTCTCTACTAAGCAACACCTTGGCTAAATTCCAGGCATCCCAAACCTAGTAAACACCACAGAATACACTGAGCTATTTACAAAATCTCTGTACAGCCATATTGATAGCTGTATAGAGCAAGCTGTGCCTATGTGTATTAAGAATAAGTCAAATTCAAAAGACAAGCCACCCTGGTAGAATCACAATATCAATCAATTATAAAACAAAAGAAAGAAATCTTGTTCAAGTGTAGGATGAACAAATCCATACATACTAAAAGCCCTCTACCCAATCTAAACAGGTAGCTAAGAGAGTTAATTAATACTTCAAAGGCTAAATTTGAAGAAAAAATAGCTTCTTAGGCAAAGGACAACTATAAAATGCTTACAGCTACATCTGTAACCTCAGAGGAGGTAGTATATTCTCAAGATGCACACTATGAAATTTAAAAGTTACAGAGCTGACATATATGAGATACAATGTCATTTCAGAGAGCTTCAACCAGCTGCTGGAAAGGTCTGAATCATTGATCAGCTGTACCTAGCAGGAGATAGCTTTTTTTTTGAAATTTCTGGGCAGATTACACTAATTTTCAAAGTTGATTCAAAATCTGAAGTATGCACACGATTGATAAAATTGCTGCATCAGACTAGGACATGACACTTGAAGAAGAAAATAATTATGAATTGCTCAAACATTGCTACTAGCATACTTACAGTGAAGTATCTTGATGTGCATAAATAACTTAGATTATCACATGATGCATGTTATAATAGTACTGACACAGGTATTTTTGCAAGAAGAAAAGTCAGGTGTGTGTGGGGAGTACAGGAGCATTTCTTCACTGTCAGAAAATATATATTTCTGAAAAGAAATTATTGCAAATGTATATAGTTATGAAAAGTTGCACTGATATATTTATGGAAAGTGACCATTAGTTGTAAATTGAAGAAGTCCTTGCTTGAGACACCATTAAGAATCCAAAGTATGTTCTTATATTTACAAAAATTTGACTTGTGAGTGACTTATGAACAAGGAAATCAGTTGCATATAATGGATATGTGGAGTAATTTACACTTAAAGGGACAGTAAGTTGATCTGTTTGGTGAAGAGGTTAAAGTAAAATTTGTACTACCGCCATTACCTATGGCAGAAAATAATTTTTAAAAAGATGAAATAATGGAACTATTAAAATAAGCTCACAAGGCAATATTTCAGTAGTAATATTAACAGAGGGAGTAGCTTTTAAGTCTTTAGTAAATAGCAACTCTATCAGAGTAATGAAAGTTTATGAGGGGAGAGCAATGGTGTTAATGGATAAATGTAGGTATGGTGAAAAAATGCTGACTTTATTAAATGATGAACAGTTTTATAAAGGTGTGTCCAAAAAGAAGTTTCCAGATCATACAGATTGATGGAGGCATGGTTGCAAGAAGCATTTATGAAGGGATTCATTACTGAAGAGATGTACGATTTTTTTAGTATGCCAAAAACTGATGGATAATCTTTGGCATCCATAAAATACATATAAATGAGAATGATGCCCCATTATGACCAGTAATGTTAAGTCAGTACCATAAGTTAGAGCCTGTGTCTATGTTTATTGATGTAGTACTGAAAGAGTTTGTCAGTATATAACTATCATATATCAAAGACATATTTGACTTTCTAAATAAGATCAAGATTTTTAAGCCAGAAAGAAATGACTGCTAGCAGCAGTAAATACCAAATCATTGTACACAGTTATTCCCTGCGAATATGGATGTGTGATGGGTTTATTTTATACTAAATTTAGGAGACAGTCTAATGATACAGAAAGTAAAATTTGTTATGGAATGTATTAATATTTTTTGACTAACATCATTTTTCATTTTTAAGAATACGTACTACCAACAGGTAATAGGAATGATACTAGGTGCCAGAATGGCATCCAGGTTTATTGGGAGAAGGAAGTATTGCACAAAAGTGAAGCTTTTAGACATGGCTCTTTATTGTTGCTTTATAGAAGACATATTTTTGATTTGGCCTAGTGACATCACTGAATGGCAGGTATTTCTAGAATTTTTGTATAATAGGAATACTCATTTCATAGATTTTGTGCGTAAATTAAATGATAACAATGTAGATTATTTGGACAGCAGTGTTTCTAATACTTGTGCCTGCTATAAAAATATTGACAGTGACTCAATACTACATTATCAGACTATTCATCCTTCTTATTTAAAGGTGACTGTAATAAACAGTCAGAGAATAAGGTCAGAGGATCTCACTACTGACTCAGAAACTAGATGACAATATGTTTATTATTGGCACAAACATTCTCAGTAAGGGATTATACAAGTGAGACCATCAGAAAGAGCATAAGGGATCTTTTGGGTAGTAAGGGATGAGTTATAGCCTCAGACCTTGCCACCACTACTCCTCCATCTTGCATCCATCACTCTCACTGTTATCTCTTCTGAATCTAGAGACTGGAAAACAAGCATAATTTTAAAATATTCAGTGGACACTGGGGCAAAAAAAGATATTGAGAAAAATAATTGGTGTATAATAACAGAAAGTTCTGATGTTTTAGAAGTAGTTGGTGAGAAACACAATTTTATTAACAAAAGGGGCAGTTATTTTATTTTATTTTTTGATAAATGTACCACAGAACAAGTTAAAGGGAAGTGTGGCACTTACAAAGGTTTTAACTACAGCTTGTGTAGGTGTGCCTCCAATGGGGAAAATTTTGCTCTGCTAACATGTACAAGTCTTATAAGTTCACAATTTATTTCACCTGTGCTTCATATTTAGCAAAATGTTTAACATGTGAGGGATTTTACATAGTCAAGATTGAAAGAAATTAAGAAACAGAATACATGAACCTGGTTATGCCATCAAAGAAAGAGTTCTGCTAAAACATTATGCAGACATAACATTATTGTGTTTAGAAATTTTAAGAGATTTCTTTTTACTGCATTAGATCATGTTGCAGAGGATGAAATATGTGGAAAAAGAAAAATAGAAATAGAGTTAGTTGAGTATAAATGACAGGCCATTTGTAATACATATTAAGTTCCCAGGTCTTAATGTTAGTGTGAATTTTAAAATATCTTTTAAAGAAAAAGAAACTGAAACATGGTGACTGTTTTAGGTTAACTATCACTTTAAGAAACATTTGGTTTTATAATGTGGTTATGTGCATTTAGTATGTCATGGTCACATGATTTTTAAATATTATATAGTGTGGAGTGTTTGTGTTTAAAAATCAGTCTGATGAATTCTCAGTGCTTATTTTGTAAAGAGGTCAAAGCAATTACTGATTTATTAAAGTTTGGAAGTATATGAAATCATCTTGGATCCTTATATTCTTCTACTTCCTTGGAAAGTGTTGTTGTTTCTCCTTTAGCAATAATCCAGGACTGGGTGTGAGTAATGCAGGATTTACATGATGTTGGTGTAGCTTGGTCATGGAGGTGAAATCTAAGTGATCATACAAAACCAGCAGTGGAAAATGCTGTATTACCTACACACAGGAATGGATTATTGGTATTATACAACTACATAAAAAAGGAAAAAAGTATCTTATTTCTTCTAAATAATATCTGCAGCATCTTGCATATGGTGGACATAAAAGCAATGCACTGTGAATGCATTGGATGAATACACGCTGAGGCCAATTCTTGCCTAGTATATTAGAAAGAATGCAGTTCTGCAACTTTTTTTCAAACTAGGACTTAGAAGTGTGCATAGATGCTTGCAGACTCCAAATGTCCCAAAAGTGAACTAGATGTTTTTTATATTTTGAATTTTATTATGATGCCATTTAGGAAGATGGAATTTTCTCTTCCACCTTTCTGAAAGTTTACTTATTTTCTGTATTGTGGAGCAGAGAGTAATGTGACTGTGACTATTTGCCTTAAATAACTGTAGCCATCAGGACTTACTGCATTTGCTATTATTGGATCTACAATGGGCACATGAATTGTACTACCTACTCTGCAAACATGTTTTCGAATAATACATTTTCATTGTAATTCTTTAATATATGTATTCCAGACATTTCCACTCAAAGCTCCTACAGATTTCTTATGAGTGGTTAGAAATATGCTAAGAGGTTCTTTTTGAGATGTTGCTAAATATAAGGTGTCTAAGATAACACCAACGAGATGAGTGTTATGACCACAGAGATGAGTTGGTAAATGGGATGAAACAGTCCATTGTAATGTTGCATAGTTTGCTTTCAAACAGGGATCCAGCTCTGAGGGCAACAGGGGCAAAGAAACTAACATAAAAGACAAAGAGGTGCTGATGCAAATGTAGAAAGAAAAGACGACAGACAGAGGGAAGAGAATTAGTGATATGGGGGGTTGGACTACAAACTGGGTAGGGAATTGAAACTCAATGACAGGGAACTTCATTATGGAGGATAAAATGGGATATTGGCTGACTGCTTCACTGTACAGTGATGCACCCAACTTAAAGACAGTTGCTTTCATGACTGTCCTCATATCTGGGCCTAGACACTGTTGGCTCACTGATTAGGCCAGGCATTTGTGTGACAAACAGTTGTAGGATTGCACATTAGTCTACCAGTGCAGATGTCCACCTAGGTCATCAGCACTTCCAACTCCTGTCAGGCAACATACCCTAACCCCTCTGTGATGCCTACTGAAAGGGACAACCCACAGGAGGCAGACAATTTGAAGGACCCAGAAAGACCTACGGATTGCCCTACAGAAAGTTTGCCCTGAACACCTCTGGGGACACAGCAGGTGATAGCAAGGCTGGTGCATGGTGTGCTGGCCACTGCCATAATACATCACTGCCATGACACTGCATACAAAATTAATTTAAACAGAGAAAGAAAAAAACAATAAAGGACAAATAAAAGAGAAGACAGTAATAAGGAGAAAAATACAAATGAAAGCAATGATCAGTAATGTGTGCTAAACTGGGTGACAGTACAGATTGTGGATAAGTAAAATGGTATGGAGTATGCAATGACATATCAAAAAATATGGACACCTGACACTAATGTACTCCACTGGCATGTGTACCACAAAGGGCATGAGTAAATGCTATCTAACTGGTCCCATGTGTGTAGGACATTGTCACAGTCCATGAGTTGCAAACTATGACAGCAGAAGGTGGTGAAGCTAAGTTGAGCAAACTGCTGAGCATGTAGTATCAGGCCAGGAGAAGCTTAGCAGCAAGTGACAGACTCATAGAAAATATTGCCCTACATGGAACAGGGAAGAATGTGCTATGTGCGTGTGTGTGTCTATATATATATATATATATATATATATATATATATATATATATATATATATAGGTTTATCGTTATATTGCCGACACCCACATCCCAGAAACAGAGTCCGCAAACTGCAATGTGCGACTTCACAAAACATTGAATTCCAAATAACAAAATCTTGCCCCCTTTTTGACTCATGATAGCACTCATTTCAGCTGTGGAGTGGTCAAAAATGTCGACGTTCGAAGTTTTTCTAAAGTGTAGAGAATATGGCTGGACGAAATTCGTGGAAACGGTTCAAGTATGTGAACATTCAGCAGATGTGTTTTCAGCATTATAAAGGTAAACCATATATATAAATATATATATATATATATATATATATATATATATATATATATATATATATATATATATATATATCACCACAGAATTCCAAATTTATTGCTCTCATTATTAGTCTACCACAGTACTGAATGATGCAGTTGAGTTTCATTATGGTCTCCTTTGGCTGTAAGTTTAGTAAAAACTTTTAAACATATGGGAAACCAAAACTCAATGGTACTACCTTACTATGACATAAAGCAGATAACAGGAAATGTCACCTGACAACCTGCTAGATGTATGCCCACATTATGCCAGTTAAAAATGCAGGAGAATATGAGAATTGTTGATGAAATTGTACCATACGTGTAGAGGTGAAAAAGTGTGATGAAAATAGATCATAGGATCATAGGAGCTTCCTAGGCTAATGGCCCCAGGGCCCTTACAAGCCTAGCCAAGTTCAACCAGTGTTCCCAAGGGTGTTTGGTTCAAGCCGACACTAAAATCAGCACCTATTGCCCCTGTCCAAGAGGGACTCAGGTGGAACCCCTAGTGAATTTCTGGTTACCAATCCAACTGTCCAAATTATGCTTAAATAGAGACAATGAGCAGCTTTGTTTCACATGAATAGGAAGCTTGTTCCAAAAGTGGGACAACCTCTGTGAGACAAATCTGTCTCTCCAGCAAGTTCTGTTGATGTCATGTACCAGGTTAAGATCCTTTGAATGAGTGACCCATATGGCATTTGACTTGCAAATGTGCAGCATTTCCATTAAACCTGGGTCAGAGATTGCCCTATACGCAAGGCACAGGTTGCCTCTGAGTAATCTGTATGGCACAGAGTAAAGTGACAATGATTTCAGTCTGTTTGCATAATTCAGATCTTGAAGACCCTGAATATTCTTTGTAAGGAAGCTTTGTGGTCTCTCCAATTGCTGCAGGTGTTTGGAAGCCAATATACCAAAGGGAGCATTGTACTCTATTATTGGCCTGATGAGGGAAGAGTACATGGGACTTATAATTTCTTTTTGTATGGAGGCAATGCTCTTACTTATAAGATGAGCAATATAAAATGTCCTTCTTACCACTGTGGAGACATGGTGATGAAAATTAAGGTTGCTGTCAACATGTGTGCCCAGATCTCTAACCAATGACTGTATACTTAGGGCATTGCTATTGATGTGGTAGTTTGCAGGAGCATCACCCTTGCTGAAGGGGATGATAATGTATTTTTTTGCATTAAGACCATGGCTTTGGCAGCAGTCATTAGTCTGTGTAAGACCTTCTTGCAGGATGTTGACATTTCTAGGGTTTCAATTATTGCTCCTAGTTTACAGTCATCAGCAAACTTTGTCAGCCACAGTCCTTTAATTTTAGCCTGTACTTCGGAAAAGTAGATTCCAAACAGTAGGGGTCCCAGAACTGATCCCTGTGGATCACTACTGGTTACAGGTCTGCTGATGGAGGTGGAGTCCCCTATTTTGACTGTATGAATTCTATCAGTGAGCCAGTTTGCAACCCACCTGACAATATATGGATTGACACCCAGCTGGTTGAGCTTATCAATGATGCATGAATGGGGGATTGTATCAAAGGCCTTGGCTAAGACTAAGTAGGGCATATGTACAGATTTGCCCTCATCTAGGGCTTTGATGACTGTCTTGAAGAAGTCCACCAAGTTTAACAGGCATGATCTTCCCTTGACAAAGCCAAACTGGGTGGGGCTGGGTGTTTGGAGATTTCCTATATCTTTGTTAATAAGGTCCATGATTTATCTCTTTTATGATTAACTACTGAAGAGGCAGCTGTTTTGTAACTAAAGCATGGTTTATTGATGGAAAACATTTGTACTGCTGAAATTCATCTTATCTCTTTGGCATGTAGATTAAGCATAATTTGTGCTTTAAACTGTAGCAACATAAAAAATCAAATCATTATGATAATCAGAAAAGTGGTAAAAAAAATTGCTTTTTGTATCTGTCTGGTCTAGGACTTTTGGTTAAAATGGAATTCAGTTTCTCAGTCTGCAGGTGTAGTGGGAATAATTCCATGATACTTACATGCCCATCTTTTGAATATGTTTTTTCAGAGGTCTTCAATATACACTGTTGATGGATGTATTTGGAGTATGCCAGGTCCAGGGCGGTTTACTACACAGATTAAGAGTAAGCCATGTCAAGCTGACCAAGCCATTCTGTATTATTAACTGGGTGGTACAATTTGGATATGGAATGAATTCTGCAAAACATTCAGGTCTAAAGTAGGAGAGGACACCCAAGGTGGTAGCTGCATAACCACTGTCAGGCCAGGCTGTATTACCATGACACTGTTATGAAACCCAGGAGATAGGATGGACTGTACAGCATTTCAAACTTTATTTACAAAGTGTGTGACACATAAATCAAAATAAAACTGTAAGCTGTGGTGTAACAAATTAGCAGCATTGCAAAAATGAAAAATGAAACAGGTGACTTAACAGATGTGCAGTTATAACACCAATGACATATACATACTCCAGTGCCAGGCTAGTGTTACTTGCCTCCTTTAGCATTTCAGCTTGTTTTCATTTATCTTAACAGGCAGTAAAACCAGAAAAAAACCCAGAAAATGAACATGTCCATGAACACCAATAACGGAAAATGTCTGAACAGGGATGCATACCTATATGTAATCAACCATCAATCACTATTTCATACAGTAGAAATCTATTCCTGTCCCTCTCTCCCTAACCTCTTTTCCCTATTGGCAGAGAGGGTCTTGGTGGCACATCTTCAGGGCCCTGTACTAACATTGGCACTGCTCACAAGAGAGGACAACATCAGTAGCATCAATCATTGCCCTCCCAATGCAGTACCAGGGGACCTTCACTGGAATTCTGCAGCAGGCACTTACTGTGATGTTGAAGCAGGAGGTAAAGAAATATTTTAATCTCCTACCTGCACCACTCAGGAGCCATCACAGTCCCTTCAGAAACCATGACCAGTTCAAAGATTACTATCAGGAGGAAAATGGTGGCAGATTCACACTGATATACACTGAAGGAAATGTGTGACATTCATTGGCAGGCAACACGGCAGCATGACATATCCCACTGCTAGTATCTAGTTAGATTCCAACAACACTACTGACTGAGGGTGGAACAAATACATTAGACACAAGGTATTAGGCTTATATATGCCATGTCATTGCCCATGGCTATGGCATAGAACTCCGAGGGGTAGCGAGGTGTACGCCAATAAGCTCTATGCTCTGTATAAGTCATAAACCTGCCAGCTCATGTGAACACCATTTGAAAGTCCACAAAGTGTGTACATGGGCTGGCATGACCCTACTCATGCAGTCTAGAGCTGGTGTGCATTGTAAAATGGATAATGCAGAAATCCAGCCATCCTCAACCCCTTTTTCCCATTTTGCACATGAGGTCAGGGTGTCACTTCAGCAGTGACAATCATCCTGAGCCAATATTTCCCATAAATTGCCTCATTATTAAAATTGCTGCACTGTGATCCCTCAAGTAGCAGCATATAAACAGCCATAGCCATTGCAGTGCTCATTGCTCATCCAATTTTCTCTAGAATAGTGACTGAATCCTGAAAGAAATGCTTGTATTGGTCTACAGACTGAAACACTGTTTTGCATCTGCTGTAGTAAGGTTACACAGGTCAGTGTCACTTGGGGAGAGTAACCAGATAACTGTACAATATTTTTTGTTTGTTGAGAAGATTTCTCCATAGCAACCTGATGAGAGTTTGATGGGGGACATAAGGATGGTTGTGATACTTCTTTGAATTAAATAAGTAGATCTGTCCACAGGGTACAGAAATGTTGAACATCTACAGTGACACGGGTACCCATGCCACTGGTTTTTGGGGAGAGTTTCTCGATAACTGTATTATGGAGAGTGGGGGTTGCTTCACAGCAACATGCTGATAGGGGGATGGGGAGCACAGGAAGAGTTACAGTGATGAATGAGAGAAGATGGGCCTCAGGAGCAGCCAGCACTAGGGCACTGCATTTATGGATGAAAGGCTTTGTGACGTGCGGTATGTCCCCCCACAGAGGCTCATATATGGTGCCTTTATTTATTTGCATTTGTTTACCAGAAAAGTCTGATTGGGCATATAACCTATTTTCCGTGAAGGCCCAGAGAGAAAAGCTTCATTAACAGTATTATATAGTTATTAGATATATAATTAACATAGAATAGAACATCTGAAAATATATATTAAGGAGAATGTACAGATGCAGTTATATGCACATGAAATATATACATAGATTATCTTTTCTTTGGTGAAGATATGTCTTTTCCTGCCTGTTCAAAAGACTCACCCATTAAATTCAGTTTCCACAGCAGTAACATTCTGGGAAACAGCTGTATAATACAAGTCTAGTGTCTGTATTTTACTGCCATATAATACAAGTCTAGTGCATGAAGCAGAACTTGGGATTGCTTTAACAATGTCAATTATATGGATATAATTAATTAAAAATGGCCTAAAATCATTAACTGTAATCATAGTACCTAGCAACATTAGTATGCTTTAAATATGAAGTCAGTGACCTCTAAGTGATATCAGTCAGTTACAGCAGTTACTCATTCAAGCATCAGTTGTATGCTCACTTATGAAGTCAGTTTCAAGAAAAAGTAGCAGCAGTACAGAGTGGATGGGTTGTGGTGGAAAGGCAGTTATCCATAACTGATACACCTCATGAGTGAATATGTGGGGCACATAATAGTTGTATTTTTCTAGGCACAGATAGGTGTGGGCTGATGACAGGGTGTATTTCAGAACAGAGTTTGAACCCATGTTGACTTACTGGACCATTATGGGGAAGTGTGTGATAAATGCAATAAAGTAGATACAGTACTTTATGAAGGTACAACTGCTGTATGGGTAGATGACTGGCAGATATGGTACTGTGCACATTTTGTGCCCAATCACTGGTCATAGGTGTACGTCCACATTTACAGGTAGATACATGGTGCCTGAAGAGCAGAAACACTACAACAAGTTTTCTCAGGCAGAGACTAATAAGGTACTTCAAGCAGATACTCAGTATAGATAAGAGAGAGACTAGGTCTTCTGAGAACACGTGTTGCTTGACTGATGGTAGATGTCAAGGGCATCAGTGGCCAAAACACAGCAGCTCATCAGGTCTGTCATAGGGTCAGTGATATGATCCATCATGCTTGCGCAAAGGCCCACAACATTACATGGGAGTGTATGGCCACAGGTAGGTGTCCACAATCACAGACAACATTCATTGCAATGGAAAAGTTCCTTGTGTCTGTGTCTGGTGAAAGTAAAAGGATCCTAATACATGGTGGTAGCCTGTATCTGGGAGATGAACTGCATGCACCATCTCATGTCTCTGTTAAGGATATACCAGGTTGGTATTTCTTTATGTCAGCAACACGTTTTTGTAGCACACCAGTGCCATGAGCTTAGGGATGATCATTACCACCATATCTCTTCTACATGTGCATTTGGATACAGACACAACAGCATATAACAAAATTATGCTTATTTACTTTGTTTGCCTAACTGATATCTGTATTCTTGCAACACTATATGTGTGATTGCCACATGTTAGGCATTGTTATAATTGGATAGTTATCTGTCTGCTTTCACTGTTGCTATAGTCATGGAACCCTCCACAGGGAACATACATGCAAGATATCAGTGCTTCATCAGACACGGACAAATAATAGCAACCTTAAACTAGCACATTCTGAAGGCATCGTGCCATTGTCATCAATGTCTACTGTGAAGGACACAATACTATCCATATACAGTGACATATCATTGTGGCCTGTGAAACCTGGCCTCCCTCTCTAAAGTCTATGGAAGGACATGTCATTCCCAAAAGATGCAAGGAGTGCCTCCATCCCTTGTCCACATACCAGCAGTGGGTAGAGGGTAGTGGTGATGCTATTGAACATGGGGACAGGTGTCAGGAGCAGCAGGTTTGTGTCCATCAATGTCATGCTTCCCAGTCATTGCCCAGACTTAATACCACAATAGGCATTACACAATGAACATGCAGCAGTCATCCAGGCACAGGCAGTTGCCATGTATCATCATGAGAGATGCAATAGATGTACAATACAGGCTTCATGAAGAATTATGTGAGGACTTCTCCCACCTGATTGTCATACTGGCCAGGCACAACAATGCCTGCACTGCCTCTGTGGGGCCATCTGCCTCACATTCCTGGACTGTGGCTGCCACTCATCTGCCTGTACTGTGGGTATACCCCACAGGACATCTAGGTCAAGGCCATGTACTGCTAGCTTTTTCACACCACGCTTGATCCAGCATAGTGTGAGTGCCTATACAGATGTAGCCTATGTGATGGTCAGGCACATAGCATGACCAGGCAAGCCTCGCAGTTTGACTTGGTCCTTTCCAGTGAGTGCTGGTGCCTCTGCCATTCCTAGGAGGGGACAGAACCATGGCTGAGGGCATTCATGTTCTGCTTTTTTCTCTCATGAGAACCCAGAACAACTGTCAGACACATGCACTCAGTGCAACCACATCAGGAAGAATTGTGTCCTGGAACCCATACTGTGCAAGTACCCACTACAGCTGGACACCTACCATCCTTCAGGAAACATTAACCGCTCCCTTTATATTATAGCCTGTTCTCCCACTCTCCCATCCATGTCAGTTATTCCCATCCGAATTTCTATCCTTTCCTTTCACCAATGTGATCATAGCTGATTTCTGTCATTATGCCTCTCTTGACATTTATGTATGATGACACCATTGCTTTGCCCTCACTGCTATGTTACATGGGCAGGTGAAATCTGATATACAGCTTAGCCAGTCAATGTACTGTGTATTATATCTTGAGTATAGTATTGCATGTATTGATTTTAATCTTTTTTGTGTCTAATCTTGCCTATAATTTTGGACCAAACACCACCTCTTTGCCAGTTCCATGGTGTATTTTATCCAACTCTCTGCCTCACATAATCTATCCCTGCAGGCAGTTTCTCCAATCATCACCACCTCATCTGCTGACTATGGTCCGTATGATCCTTCAATCACAGTCCACTGCTCTAACTGTTTGTGTGTCACCATATTGTACAGAGTCGCATATACAGAAAATATCTTGTTGCAGATCTCCAGATCATACCACAGTGTGCCACCAGAGAAATGTAGACAGTGGGACTGGACCTTCTTCAGTTCAAATATGTGCTCAGCAAGGTTGCATGTCTCTGACAGTGCAATGTTGTATTGCATCTCATCTATACTCTCTGGCTACAATATTGATGTCATGAGTCATGGCTCCAGGGTATATTTCACATCTCCAGTAATACTTTACTTTGCACAAATTGCTAAATTAGGATGAACTTATGCCATATATGCAAAATGGAGGAACTGCCTGTATGGTACATATGCACACTCTGTATAATACCCTATGTGTTGCATCTGGCACTTGATGGAGTTAAAATATTTCCAGCTGATGTTTTGGTGGCCATGTGGTTCTGGTGGGGTGTTGATGGAGATGTGGATGCAATCAATGCCCCGTAGAACATCAGGTAAATTAGTTATTTCAAAGAATGCCTGCACAGTGGTCCTTTTCTTCTTTGCAGTCTTTTAGAACCACATATGCTCCTCCCTATGCTGCAAACATAACATTCAGTAAAAGGCTAATGGTGGTATTCATAGTCATTACAAGTATGCAAAATGGGAATCTGTTCTGTCCGTGCCTGAGAACAGCCTTAGCTCAATTCATACAGGCCAGTTGCACAAACATGATGTAGCCTTCAATAACATTATGCAAATAAAGAGGGAATGATATTACAATGAGAAATTATTATGCTAGTCAGTCGTCTTCCCTCCTGTTTGCAATTCATGTTGATCTTCAGACACATTTCTGTGCCATCCAAAGATGTGTTGTAAAAGGCAAAATAGCAGCTTTTCTATCTGCTTAGCACCTGGTGAAGATGCTTGCTGCTGCCACCAACCTAGATGTTTCTCAGTGTGAGCTGCTTGTCCTGGCTGAGCCAAAACTGCTTGCAACCAACAACACTCACTGGCCAAGAAGATGAAGACACTGACAGAGAATACCCCATTATAACTTTGATAATCAAGAAATTCTTGAAAGATATAAAGTGGACAGGCATATTTTAAGGGCTTTAGTTAGTATGTACGACAATGGGAACTAGGGAGATGCATAGCCTTCCTACACTTGTGGATACTAAAGTATGTATAGGTCTCACTATACTTGCCACAGGAACCTTCTAGAGACAGACTGGGGATACTCTGGGTATATATCTCAGGCTTCAGTCTCGAGGATACTTCAGCAATTCCTCAACATACTCTAGGAACATATGGTACCAGAATGATGCATGCCTTCTATGGGGTGGCACATTTCCATGAGGTGCTTACACTCGAGTTACCATTACAGCCCCAACAGCTCCACGGGTGAGCAGTACCAAAACAGGAAGGGCTAAAATTTTATCAACTGCCATGTAATATGTGATGCATGGTGTTGTATCACCAGTGTATTGGCCCAGCATCCTGGCAGAGCCCAGTTCCCACATCTGGTACACAAGCTTACTGTACTGCCTATTCCTGAATGATAGGATGCCCCATGGTCACCTTGTTGGTAAGTGGAAATTGTAATTATAATTATCTATTTAGTTGTTCTTTGGCAAATGTATTAATTAGTACTAAACCTCCCTTCCCTTGTTGTGTCTCTCCACCATTTTCTTTTCTTTTCTTTTCTTCTGTTTTCCACAGGATGCAAGCAAGCTACCGTTGCCTTGGCTCATGACCCCCTGTTCAGAACCCTACAAGAACTGCTAAAGAAAAGTATTTCCCTGTCCCTGACACAGATTGTCATCAAGAGAGTGTTTTGCCTGTTGAAAGCCTATTTCCATTGCCTGGATGAATCTGGATCTGCACTTCAGTATGACTCTACACTGCATGCAAGATGTTTACCACATATTGCATTCTGCACAGCATGATCATGCACCAGTCCAGTGGTGAACTCTCCCATGATGCTACTGCAGCTGCCACTATAAGTCCTACCACATCTGATGATAGTGTTGGTGGACATCCGGCAGCAGTAGGAAGGGACCCCATGTGGCAGGCTTGTGCACAGTATACAAATGTACAGGTAAAGAGCCAACTTGCAGTCCTCAGCTATGGACCATGACATTTAGGTTAGTGTTTCCTTCATTATAAACAACAAGCAAAGTATAATTTGAGAATGCTTTGCTATATGTGGGCTATACTGTGTGGTGCATTCCCTACTGTAACTGTACATCAGACAGTCCCTCTTACCTTTAAATATTTTATTCTAAAGTATAGTTACTCATATTGTTTATGTGCATTTATTATTTATTCTAAACATACAGTAAGAGTCATGCATGACTCTTCACTGAGATCTGTGCAGTGAATATAACTGGCAGCACGTAAGGAATGTTTTCATTTTTGTACTGTTTTCCTGAATGTATTTTGTTTAGGGACCGACGGTAAATGTGCAGGTACTGCTTCTAATGGAATGCTCATTAACTGATCATTGCTATTGCACTTCCTCACTGTATAAAAAAAACTGTGCATTTAAAGATGTACTGCTGCTGTAGTCTACCTTGCAGTTTTCATGAGATGTTACCATGCACAGGATAGGAAACTTGCATCGTATTTCTTTTTCTATGCTGTAATGTTTCTGCACTTTTATTTATGATAAATATGAAATTATTTCCTGTTCTCTGTTGAGGTACTGCATATCACATTATTTCATAATGTCATAGACACCAAACCTTGTGTCATCAGAAGTAATAGCAATTATCATTTATGCAGTGCAGCTGGTGGATTGGCAACAGTATTAACATTGGTGGCAGAATTAGTGTTACTCATGTAAGCATTTTTCAGTGAGTGTTAAGCTCTTGATAATGCATTGTATTTCACAGTGGTGCCCCCTCCCGCCACTTGCTCACTCGCTATATATATATATATATATATATATATATATATATATATATATAATTATATTTTCTGTAACTGTAACCAGTAGCATTACTCAATCTAAAGTCATACTATTGAAAAGCCCTTAATGCTGTTACACAATGCAGTCTGTAATTTACACCCCTTCTACATTTTTTCTAAAGTCAAATACATTCTGTTGAAAAGTCTCTTAGTACTGATCTGCATTGGATTCTGCAGTTTTCCCTACCTGTCCCCCTCCTGCATACACACACAAATATATATACATACACACACACACACACACACACACACACACACACACACACACACACACACACACACACACACACACACACACACACATATATATATATATATTTTTTTTTTCACATTTCCTTTGACCTTAAATAGTGACATTAGTCATCTAATGAAATGTATGCTGGTGAACTGACATGTGATACTTTAAGTAGATGCACTGTCAACCCTGAGTTACAGTAGATCAAATGTGCCCTAAGCAATGTGATCAAAGGCTAGGAAGGGTGATGGTGCTCATGAACAACAGAATGTGCTGGCATGTGATTTGATGTTGACCTGTTATGATGACATGACCTGCTGGATGCATGGGATTCTACAGATAGGGATGTCACAGTACTGAGTGTCCCAGGCCTTGAATGACAGGTTCAGCTATGTGTAGATGAGTGCATATATGGCCTGCTTTACTTCTGTTGTGTTATATCCCCTATGTTTTGCAGTACTTTCCTGAGAAGCAAAAAGTGTGTGATGTGCTGTGCCATCATGTGTCCAGACTGTACCCTGTCCTTGTCCCCATCCATCACTGTTTCCTACCTGAGTCCGGTAGGTTCTGACTAGTGTATACATGGAGGCAGAGATAGCTGCTATGTGTGACACCATTCTGCACATGAGTGTAACTATGGCATTATACCTACTCTCTACCCTTTCCATGTAGTGACAGAAATCCTCATGCACACCCTGCAGTACTCTGACCATCCCTAGCTAATTCTCTGTGGCAGTGGACTGAGCCTGGACAAAGTCACTGCACATTTGCTGCTGGGAAACCAATATTTTTCATGTTACTGTAGATAGCTGTGACATGTGCCTTCACCTGGTACCCCTTTGCACAAGTTTTACAGTGCACACTGCTACCTGTGAGATCATGTCTTCCTCCAAAAGGTGTTCCTGTAGTTGAGGAATCACTTGTGTTGAGAACGTGTTCCCTCCCTATACAACCTGCAATATAATGGCCTCATCTAGTTGACTTTGTCATCTTGTGTCACATCCAACAGAGTTATGTGCCTGCTGTGGGGTGTGTGGTCCTACAACTAGTGACTATTTGCCACTGTACTCATGCTGTCTTTTAAACAGAATTATATTATCATAATTAACAGTTGCCATTCATAACCTCTCCACAACAAACATAATTTATGTTAAATAGACATAGGATAATACCTTAACGTTAGATGCTATGCTACATCTCAATAAGGACAATAAGAACCAGAAGTATGGATTAATACTTGATGCCTGTAAAGCCTTCGACAGAGTAAGCTGGAGGTTTTTATTTACAACCATGCCCTAATTCAACATTCCCAAGAGCTACATTAATCTTATTGAAAACCTATATAATAAAACTTATACTTATCTCTACATTAATAAGACTTTATCTAAACCTAACAGAATACTGAATGGAACTAGACAGGGTTGTCCTGTATCACCCCACCTTTTTAACTTATATCCTGAGCCTCTATTACTTTCAATCTCTCAAACCACATTTCATTCCATCCCTAAAACCTTAAATGTCAAAGTAAGCTTATCGGCATTTGCGGAAGACTTCAATATTTATTTTGAATGCCCTATTTCAGACATTAAGAGACTATCCAGTACAATAGACAGATTTTTAAAAGCCTCAAACTATTTAGCCAACCAAAAGAGATCACTTGTTTTCCATATTAATCCTTTAGGTCATAAAGAATATTTATTTGCTGAGTCCCCATTCAAAGTAAATTACTCTTTTAGGTGCCTAGGGATAAAATTTGATCATATCTTTCAATCCATGTATCAGAATAGGGTCTATATTAGAACACCGAACATTCAAAATTTCAAGTGTTTTAATATCAACCCATTTTCAGCGAACGCTTTACATTTCGAAGAAACAGAAAACCAAATTTTTCCTAGGGAAAGAATTTGGTTGTCCATTTCTGTTGCTTCAGTATTTTCAGCGCTGTGATGGAAAGTTACAGGTCGGGTCAGGTAAGTGTGCGATTGTGTGGATGTGAGGGTTAGGGCGGGTTAGGTGAGTTAGGGTTAGGGCGTGGGTCAGGTAAGTGTGCAATTGTGTGGATGTGAGGGTTAGGGTGTAGGTGAGGTGACTGTGCGATAGTGAAGGACCTTAGGGTTAGGGTTTGGGTTAAGGTAAGTGGATAGTTAGTGGTGTATGTATGGTTTAGTGTAGGGTTAGGTGTAAGAGTTTAGGTGTTTGTTGTGTGTATGTGTTTTGGAACAGCAAATTTTTTCCCTAGGAAAGAATTCGCTGTTCTGAATGTTTGATGTTTTAAATTTTCAACTCATAGAGTTCAGTATTAGAACACTCAACATTTTGAATGTTTGGTGTTCTAATATAGACCCTCAGAATAACCTTATGAAAGTATGTATGGGCATTTTACAGGATCTTCATAGATGGCAACAACTAAATCTGTCTCTTATATCTGAAACAGCAATTATAAGGATGAATGTCCTACCTAAATTATTGTATCAGTTTAATGCCTCAAATTTGGTCATTCCTAATTATTTCTTCCAAAAGATTAATAAAGAAATGGCTAAATTTATTTGGTTCCCAAAAGCGGTTAGGATAAGTTATCAGAAATGATGTTATCCCAAGCAAAAAGGAGGTCTAAGCCTGCCAGATTTTCGCCTCTATCACTGGATAATATGTGCAAGCAGAGTTATTCTAATCTCAAATTTTATTCCAAAGGAAGATACATGGTGCCCTTTATGGGTTAAAATCTGCCATAATCATGTAAGAAGTAATAACTTCAAACCCAAAGCCCTACCTTTCTTAACAGTCAAAAGCTTGAGTAGCTTCTCTATTAATAGCATTCTGAGGCAAAGAGTAAAGAGCTTTCAAAGCCTAATAAAATATATGGAGCTAGAAAGAACCCTTCCCTTTTTATAACCAATTCATATGAACCCAAATATCAGGTTAAACAATAAAATGATTAATCTATCAAATTACCCTCTTATCAAATATGATATCATATGGGATATATACAAACACAAGGTGAAATCATTGCATGAACTCAGAGATGAGCTAAAACTTGGACATAAATACACTATTATTCTTCATCAAATTAGGGAACTTTTAACAAAGATAGTTATGGATGAACCCAACATTGGAAAAGATATATCCAGTGCTATAGATTTCATAAAAAAACCTAACCAAAAGAAGAAGTATGACATCAAATACCTGTACATTGTTGACGACCTCTAAACATCAGACTATACTATTTTTCCAAATACTGGAATCAACGTAACAGTGATCTCAGTGAAGGCCAAAAACCAATAGAATCCACTATTAAGTTTTCCCCATTTAAAAAGCTAATCTACACACAAGTGATGATTAATAACAACACTTATTTTACCCCTTGTATTTTGAATAAATTCAATCCTAATATATCCCCATCATGTTCATGCTGCTCATTTACCCAAGCAGATCTCTGGCACATCCTCTGGTCATGCAATCACACATATAAACTCTGGTGCTCTCTCAAAGTTAGATTAGGTACGATGGTTATCAAAAGTTGACCATATCATGGGAACTAGTGGTCTTACACATTACTGATCTCAGATTAAACAAGCTGAAATTTCATGTACTTCTTACCCTTTGTTTATTGATCAAATTTTATATAACCAAAAATTGCTTGGATCATGCCAAATTATCCTAGCGTGGTTTCAGGAACCTAATGATAAGATACATATCCTCACAAAAAATCTTTATTAACAACCTTAGAAAACGGGGCTATTATCAGAAATTTTGGAAATTGATTTTTCATATCATTCAGGGAGATTGTGTAACTGTTTAAACTATTAAACTTGATGCTTCAACTTCAATTTGTGAGATCTGATATCTCCCCTCTTAGACTATTATAGCAATAACCCACGCCTGGGTGTGGGTAATGCTAAATTTACCCACGGTTGGCGTGGTTTGGTCCCGAGGGCGAAGCCCGAGGGACCAAACAAAGCCAACCGTGGGTAAATTTAGCATTACCCACACCCAGAAGTGGGTTATTGCTATTATACCATGACATTATTTAAGAAAAGAAACTATTACTTTTCTTAAATAATGGCATAGTATAATGCCTGTTTACTGCCCTTCTGCAGATGTCTGGCATCGCGGCAGTTCTGATGTACTGCGCCCGCGCAGTACATCAGAGTTGTGAGCAAAAACGGAGAAAGCAAGATCTCCGTTGCTTTTTAGTGTTCGCTATGTTAAATGAGTTTAACATAGCGAGACAGTTTTAAAATAAGCAACGGACATCTCCGTTGCTTATTTTAACTGTCTCGCCATGTTAAACTCATTTAACATAGCGAACACTAAAAAGCAACGGAGATCTTGCTTTCTCCATTGCTTTTAAACATGCCTCGCTATGTTAAATGGGTTTAACATAGCGAGACAGCTTTAAAATAAGCAACAGAGATCTCCGTTGCTTATTTTAAAGTGCCTCGCCATGTTAAACCCATTTAACATAGCGAGACAGTGTTTAAAATCGAAGTTATACTAATGGAAAAAAGTCCGGGCGACTGGACCTTTTTCCATTAGTATAACTCGATTTACAATGGGCACGCTGGCCAATCAGCATGCACGTTTTGGGGGGATCATGGTATAATATTATTATCATTACCATTGTCATCTCAGGCACTTAAGATTATATTAGAATTATCCGGCTCCATCTTCTAGAGTTTGCAGTAGCATTGTATGTATATATTTATATAGAGTTTTTACAGCCTATATTTATAAGAGGTATACAATGTTTAATTATTGACTTTAAATTAGGTCCATATTGTGTTTGAACTTTTCCTTCTTGTGTTGTTATGTGTTTATTGTTTTTTGCCTCTTTTATAAATTAATAAAAAAAATTGGAAAAAAAATGATCATAATTAACAGTCATTCTGCTGTTGACATCTTCCACCTGTACTGGTAGAGGGAACCACTTCATTTCTGCTGCTGATCCTTTGAATGATTCATTATATTATTACTCAGAGACTGGAACACATTTCTGATTGATGTACAGTGAGTTCTGGAGGGCAATTACTATGCAAACTCAGTTCACTTTCATGATGGGTAGAAATAGAGGGTTCACCTGTTAATAGCAAATGTCATTCATGTATTGCATATTAGCAGTTAATGTCATCTTCCTAATATTTCAATATGTCATAGTGGAAGCACTAACTTTCTTGGATGGATGTCTGTGAATGATGCTGAGGTGAATAAATGCCAGTGTTCACGCCACCTCTGATTTTGCTCGTGAAATCCTCATTGGTGTTGTGGTCATCTCTCCATGTGGAGAGGATACATTCCTCACTGGGTGTTAAAGGGATAAGTGTAGAATGTCCTCCCACTAGTATTGCTTTGGGCAACTGCATTTTGCTTTACCTTTGCTCTAGCACATCCTACTGTATTGCCGGTCCATTTCCTGTATTGTTTCATTATGCAACCCCAAAGATATTTGAAGAGAAATAAAGGCAAAAGCATCTAGATATGGAAATTTCACAACACAGAAAATAAGATCACAAAAATGGAATATAAAACAGAAAATTAGTATAGTAGAAGTTAAAAACAGAAGTTGAAGTTATGGAATACCTGCAAAGTGAAGAATTTAGTGTAGAAGGTCTAAGTAAGCAATAATGCCATCCATGGTGTGTGTTAATGTGTAATTAACACCTGCCCAGGGGTGTTATGAAGCCCGAAGCTGCAGGCGGAGGGCCTCTACACCCCTGGAAGGGTGTTAATTACATATTAACACACACCCTGGAGGGCATTTTTGCACTTAGAGAATTGGTTCTCTATAAAATTGTTGTGTTTTGCTTACTTTTTAAAACTATTATATTATTTTTTATATATTTTTGATGTAAATAGCTCTTTTGCCTAATGTTTCAAACTTTCAATAATAATGTTAATGGTGTTGGAGGAGGCATTTTACATCAAAAATATATATAAAAATAATATAGTACTTAAAAAAATAAAAATAAGTAAGTAAAACACAACAATTTTACAGACAGCCCATTCTCTCTTTCACTCATACACAGCCTCTTCTGCTTTCACACACACATACATATACACACTCAGTCTCCTCTGGTTTCATACTCACATTCACTGAAACAAGCATAACTCTCAACCTTTTAGCGCATAAAATCTCTTGCTCTTATAAACTTAGAAAGTTGCTAGAGTAAAAGGTCTTGTATTACAATAGATTTTCTTAAAGATATGAAACCTGAAATTCAAATGCCTGTCATTATTTAGTGAATTCCTCACTAATTTGCCCCAAGACTTCATAAAACCACAGGTTTTATGAGGAACAGACAAAAAATATGAGGTAAAACTCTAGACATTCTGATAACGTTTGGACAGCTGAGAGCTATGCACATAAGACTGCTCTCTCTATCTCTCTCGATCACACACACACACAGTCTCTTCTGCTTTCATACATGCATTCACTCACACAAGATTGCTCTCACTCTCTCTCTCTCTTTCAATCGCTCTCACTCATACACAGTGTCCTCTGCATTCACTCACACAAGGCCACACACTCTCTCTCTCTCAATCTCTCACACACATTCTCCTCTACTTTCATACATGCATTCACTCACACATGCAAACAGAAACATACACACACTCACACACACACACACACACACACACACACACACACACACACACACACACACACACACACACACACACACACACACACACACAAACACTTTTTTTCGGTTTATTTTTTACACTTGTTTAACAGCAAAAGCTCTGCTTAGCGAGTGTAAAGTAATGGCAGTTATTATTTTTTTTCATTCCAAGCTCCATGGCAGATTGATATGCTGCCATGAAGTGTCAGACTCATTTTTCAGCAGGCATTACTTGAACATTAATACCCTGAGAACGTTCATTCTCCAGTCAGGGTGCTGGTGTAAAGTTTGCCCATTCTCTAACACAGGTTATATCACAGCATGATGGAACAACAGACCCCCAAAATAAGGAGAAACAAGAGGAGCAGAAGACATCTTAAGAAGAAACGTGGACATGGGAAAGAAAATGGATTTAATGTAGTGCAATATTTATACAAAGGAGGGTACTTACATATTATTGCCACCACATTCTCAGAAACGTGACTCACCGCTGATATTTTCTGCCAGCGTTTCAAGCTACCATTTTGTTTGGGAAGGAAATTCTACTTTTTTACTATGTAATGTTTGTAAAACAAATTATATAGATATTGATAACATAGTCATGTTTTAAAATGTGATGATACTGACCATGCAAGTGGCACTGTATGATCATTATTTTCCAACTGATAATCTTGTCCATATTCAACTTTGCTTTCAGTTTAGTTACTGTTCCACATGTGACATCCATTGACCCTGGCAATCTTTTAATTGTTGTCACCCCTGGTGTCCTTAATCATCATTTATAACAAAATCAAAAAAGGTATTTCTTAAAAAGAAAGAAAGATGCTGGTAGACTCCCTAACAGTAATCCCATCAGGAACTACAACTTTGACGAGCTACATTTCAAATATTTTTGCTGAACAACAGTATGTTTCATAACAGTGGTATACATACCTCAAAACCTCCGACTTCAAGAAATCTGGAGAAAAACATAAATAATGGTGCAGGACAGGGCTGATAATCAAAAATCAATGACAGATGTACTTCACTTACAACCAAAAACTAAAAAAAAAACAGGACGAAGAAGAAGCATACAGTTTAAAATGTGTTTTCAGAAGCCTGTTATTATCCCAAACACAATAGCTTGAAGGGCTGGCAGAACATATCAGTGGTGAATCATTGAGAATGTAGTTGTGATAATACGTAAGTACCCAAAGGAGAAAGCAAACCTAGTCTATACAAAAAGAGCAGCACCAAAGATATTTGAAGAGAATTACAGGCAATGGCATCTGGACATGGAAAATTTTACAATACAAAAAGTAGGTAAAGAAGAAAAGTAGAAAAGAGGATTAGAAACAAAGAAGTTAAAGAAATAGAAACTGAGGTTATGGATTACCTGCGAAGTGAAGGATTTAGTGTACAAAATCTAACTCTGATAACATCACAGCAGGAAAGATCAATGGATCCCCAAATTAAGGAGAAACCAGTAGAGTGGGAAACGTTGGATCATTTGCCATATGAAGATGCTTTGGAGCCTTCTACATGAAACCAGAACAAACATTTAGTGGGAGTTGCACAGCAAGGGAAGGAACTGGAAATTGTGGCAACTCTGATGCAGTCAATGTTGTGCAGCGATAGGCCAGTGAGTTCCCATATGAAAGAGCAACATATAATACAGAATGAAACTGAAGATAATGTGGCATAAGAAGATGCTCTGGAACTTTCTATAGAATGCCTGCAGGAAATGTAGAACAAAGAATGGGCCCTCAGTTTAGAAGAAAATGATCTAAGAGAAGAGTTGCCTGATTTAATAGAGATAGACAATAAAATAAACAGAATACAGAAAGTCAATAAAACCCAAAAAGTTAGAAGTTTGATAAAATAAATGAACACAGTAATTAGGACTGTTCTTAGAGATTCATGTGGTATAACAAAACAAATAGGATATATTAATGTGCAGCTAAATTAATAACAGATAAGCCTTACCACAAAATAACAGGGTGATAAGGGAAAGGATGGGGAGAAATCGAATGCCGTCATGGAAGTATCGAATAGAGAAAAAATTATAAAGCAACTAAGACAAGAAGTGTCACTTTTAGAAGAGTGTAGAAGAGGGAACAGATCAACAAAAATACTCAGAAAGATAGATGCTTTAAGAGCAAAGTGCAGTATCAGAACAGTTCAGGATGTATTGTGCACTATCACAAATAATAAACTAAAAATATCAGCACAGGCTGAAAAACTTAGAAGATATGCAGATAAATATAAAGGAAAAGTACAAAATAAACAATTTATTGATGACTCAAAACATTTTATAGAGAATTGGGAAACAAGGCAATATGAATTGAAACACTACAGAAAAAAAGAAGAAATAGATACAATTGCAAATGTAATAAATCCAGTATGCAGTTCGAATGACAATAAAACACTCAATATTTATTAAAACAAAAAACAACTGGTACGCGCTTTCATTCACAAAGAACAAGCAGTCAAAAACAGGCTGACACCTTCAAGGAAATGCTACAACAACACCAGACAAGGATAACAGGAATAGAGGTTTCTCTAAATGACTTAGAAAGCAGACTTAAGGAAGAGGAAACAGAAAGAACTGCTTCTTAAACAAAACACTTGGTTGGTTAATAAAGTAGATGACTTGGAAAATAGGGAGCTGAGAAATAACATCAGGATTTTCAGATTACCTGAAAACAGAAGGTGAGGATATTATTTCCTTTTTATTAAGCTGGATTCCTGATTTTTTAAATTTAAAAGAAGGACTTTCCTTTGGCATTGAAAAGGGCACACAGAGCTCTTGGGAAACCTGCCACTAACTCAAACTCTCTTCCTAGGTCAGTAATTATCAAATTTCTTTCATACTTGGACAAGGAACTGATTTTAAGATCTGCTTAGAGGAAGGCATCTATAAAATATAAACAGAGCCTAATAAGATTTGATAATGACTATTCATCTAGAATAATGGAATAAAGGAAAAAAGTGTGGCCAATGATAAAGTTTCTGAAACAAAACAACATCAAGGCACAACTTGCATATCCAGCTAAGATAAGAATACTGTATGCCAACAAGATGAGGACTTTTATGGACTTAGAGGAAGCCTCTTCATTTATTAAAACTAATAATGTGATTACTTTACCAGAGGATATGGATTGGATGTCACCTTCTCTCAAGAGAACAAAAGAAACAAATGTCTGGACAGATGTCAAAAAGAAGAAGCGAAAGACTGATACTGTTACAGCCAAATCTCTCAAAGCATCTACTATGATATGAATTATTTTAACATTACTTTAAAGGACCAATTTTACTGCTTGAAATTTTAAAACAAGGGTAACTAACTACTGGAATCTTTATCTATATTTTTTGAAAATATATGACACATGAGAGTTTTCACATTACCTCAGGTATGTAAAACAGGGTACTTTCTTTCACAGAAGGAGGGTTATATAGCACATAAAATATTTATACTGTAAATCAACATACATAGTATATGTGCATTTTCTCTTAATTTTGTCTTTTCTTTCTCTCTCTTCTTTCTTTTCTCATTATTTATTTTAACTGCATCTTGTCTCCCTTTCTAAATTCTCTCCTATTTACTATACTAATATAGTCTGTATATACTTAATAACTCACTATCTATACATAGATAAATAATAGTCTAAAATAATCTAGTTTTAAGGTAGACTAATTGGAATAGTGAACTTAATTAATTATTACAATATTTATTAGATTAATGATAGTCACTGTGATGCTTACTGGGATTGGGGACATGTTCGATGTACACATGTCCTTTGAATTATTTCCTTTTAGTATTAACAAATACATAAAAAAGAGGGAAAGTGCACTATTGGTTAAGAGAAGTGAAGCTTTCTTTACTTTCTATTTGCATTGCCATAGCAACAGTAAACAATTGCTGCAGTTTCTAGGGATACTGTGAATCTGTGAAGTGCATTTAGCCTCACAGATAACAAATAATAAGAAAATGTAATGTTGTTTAGTTATTAAAATGAAAAGCAACCTAAACAAGGTAAAATAAAGACATAATAGGACAATTTGTATTCATTTTATGATTTATCCTCATAGGATTACATATTCCTGGAAACACAATTAAAATGTTCACAAACTACATGTGCACTGAAATGTAGCTGCTTGATTAAAAAGTATTACTCATTTTAACATGCTGATTTCACAAGCTGTCTGCACTGTAAAAGTTATATTTTATATGTTACTTGAAACTGACAGTCTCTAGAGCACATGAAAAGATACATATTACTTTTTGCAACATGTTATTTTTGCAGTTACCTCACACTCTATACAAACTCACTTGGCAACTGATAGCTATTCATTTAAAATATCAGTTTAAATATTAAATGTGCCCTTGGCTTGAAATGCTATTGACATTTTGACAAAATATAATGTGAATTGTAAAATTAATGACTTGAAAGAAGTGAAGTAATGTATAGATTTCAAAAACAGTTCCTGACACTACAGTAAAAGTAAAAATGTATATTCACAAGGAAGTATTGAAATGTTTTAGTCTTCCAGTTAAAATAGCTTACTGTCAACATTTTGCGATATCAGAAGGTTTGAAGAACTAGGAAATTTCTATTCTTTGTCTTTATAATGATTATTATTAGACAGATGGTAGGCTTTGCTTAGTTTAATGAATTGTGACATATGTTTATGAGGAAAAGTGGACTCAATTACTCACATTGGACTACACGTTCCTGGAAACTCAGTTGAAATGGTCCCAAATTACTTGTGAATTTAAATGAAACCGCCTGATTAATAAGCATAATTTACTTTAACAACCTGAATCCATAAGCTATCTGCTGTATATATGCTACATTATATATGTCACTTGCATATGACAGTCTCTAGAGCACATGAAAAAATACATATTATTTTTGCAACATGCTATATTTGCACTAACCATACATTCTAAACTAACTCAATTGGCAACTGACAAGTTATTTATTTGAAACATCAGTCTAAATATTAATTGTTCCCTTGAAATATTGTTGTTTTTTTGACAAAACAAAACCTGAATTGAAAAAGGAATGATTTGAAGAAGTTAAGTATTGTACAGATTTCGAAGACAGCTATTGACACTGCAATATAAGTAGAAATGTATACATGCAAGGACATTTTTAAATACTTTATACTTTTAGTTAAAATAGCTTATTGTTAACTTTTTGCTTTATCAGAAAATTTAAAGAGCTAGGAAATATATTCTAATTTGCCTTTATAATGTTTACTAAAGTGATGTTAGTCACTGACTTGCTTAATGGATTGCGAGTCATGTACAAGATGGACTACTGAATGATATTTCTGTTTACCTATGTTTGCTGAATTTCTTTTATTAGTACTGATTTAAAACAAGGGGAAGAAAGGGAAGGGAAATCTCTGTTTTTGGTCAAGGGAAGAGAGGCTTAAGAGTATTCTAACTGCCCCGAGAACTCTCTAAGATGCTCTAAATACTATTTGATTAATACTTACCTAAGGTAAGTCTTGATTACCATATAGGTACCTTGATGTGATTACCCATTCTGGAAGCAGGAGGTGCCCTATGCAGGATGGGAATTGTTAGGGTGATCATAGTTCATTCTTAGACTCTGCTTTGTAAATCTATAAATATGCAAAAGCACTGCACACTAGAATGTAGGGCGCCTGTATTCAGAGTCAGGATACCACTGATAAGCCATGTCTTTTCATAAATGTAAGTTGAAGTTGGTGAGCTGAAGAGTGGGAAGGTAAAGGAAGACAGTACACCTACAATCAATTCATATTTCATTGGTAATCACTCATTGTCTCCTGTAGAGTCCTTTTAGTCAAATTATTTTAGTAATAATTTATTTGTTGTTGGCTTATTTAGTATATGCTCCTCTGTTGCATTTAATTTATCCAAAATGACATATCTGACATGTTTGGGATCTCTTAAGGGTAACTAAATATTGGATATTTTCTAAGTCAACATAATAATTGTTTACACTAACATTCCATCCTGATATATAAAATACTATAGAACAATAATAGAATAATATAGTATTTCATATCTCTTTTAAGAAAATTCTCCATATAATAATTTAACATATGGAGCTCAGTTGATATTGTTGGTTAAAGGTATGAGTGATACTCCAATAGATCTAGCTTTATCTATTGGATTGGGAATGGCTTTCATTCCATGTTTAATGGGACATTCATATTTACTTGCATTTGATACTTTAGAATTAATGTTTTATAGAAGCACTTTTTTAAAGCCTGACCAGAATTTTACCCTACTTATATTTAAAGAAGAAAGAACATTAAATTACACTCCCAAGTTTACACACCTAAAAATAGCATCCAATGTTATCAGAGAATATGGTATAACTACTATTATCAAAATAAAAAAAGAAGCAAAAAGTTTCTTCCAACAATAACTTGAAATGGATTTAACATTCTTATCATTAAATACTAATGGCTTAAATAATGCAAATAAAAGAGAGAACTTACTAAAATATTTAAATCTAAATTTAGCTTTATTTGGAACCCTAAGGACTATACAGTCTTAGCTCAATCATCCTATGGAACAAAGACAAAAGGAGTATCAGTTCTCAAGAAGAAAAACATAATCACTCCAAAAGTTAGTTATAAATATGAGGATAAATAAGGCCTACTAGCATTTGTTATAATTAAATTTAAAAACAGAATATGGACCTTAGCTAATCTATATTGGTTCCCAGGAATTGGAGCAGGAACAGTTAAAAAATGCCTAGATTTTATTTCCAACAATTATAAAGGAAATCTTATAATGGGAAGAGACTTTAATTGTAGCTTAGAAGCTTCTGAAACCACCAAGAAGTCTTTTCGCATAGCAACTATTTCAAAATCCTTAAAAAATGGATTGATTCATTTAATTTAATAGACACTTTTAAGGTAAAAGATGATAAATCCTTATTATTTTCCCATAAAGACCATACATTTGGAACACAAACCAGAATAGACAAATTATTCGTAGTTCAAGACATACAAACAAAAATCCTCAACTTCTCAATAGTGCCATGCCCCTTCTCAGATCATGACTCTCTGATAATGAAGCTCCAAATAGAGTTTAAACCTTTAATCCTCTCAACTAGAATTCCATCATATATCACGAAAATTAAAAAATTCAGACCCTGGATGTTGTGAGAACTACAATTATTTATTGAAATTAATAATGCAACAGAAATCTGTAGAGCCATGGTTTTGGACTCATTAAAAGTGTATTTATTTGGTAAGACCCTTAGCTGGTACAAAAACAAAGTTAGAGAGTGGAAATCTGAATCATTAGACTTGCAAACCAGACTCTTGACAGCAAAATCTAAAAAAAAAATCTGAATTTTCCAGAAGTCAAAAAAAGAAATAGAGGAATTAAATAAAAAATATAATGAAATTCTAACACACAAAACTTGTCTAGCCTTGGAAAAATTAAAAATAAACTCATTAGCCACATCCCCCAGATATCTACATAACTTATCTACAAGAATTAAAATAAAATCTAAAGCAAGTAATATTACTAGTATATATCACGAAAAGAATGGGGAAAAATTATCAGATATAGGAGACATCCTTGAAGCATTTCAGTTCCATTATATGGAACACTTCAAAAAAAGAAGATTTAGAAACAAACCAAATAAACTTAGACACAAACCTTATCAATATAAAAAAAATCCCCAAAACTTAAAACTAGACCTACAAAAACCTATATCTTACAAAGAAATTGTTGACAAGATAAAAGAAAGCAAATCTAACAAAGCTCCAGGGATAGATGGTATGAAATTTACAAACTCTTCCCTTCAACAGTAATCTCCCTTTTTCATAAAATTTTGCTAGAAGTCCAGTCAGGAGCAAAAATACCTCATGGAAATATTCTCTGATAACACCAATTCTAAAATATAATAAACCATCAGACCTCTGCACCTCATACAGACCTATATAATTACTGAATAATAATTACAAAATATTCATGTCAATCCTAGCTAACAGAATGAAAATCCCACTTTCAAAGACAATTAATAATGATCAAACTGGATTTTTATATAGCAGGCACACACATGATAATATTAAAAGGATAGTTACTCTTATAGATTATGTGAATAAAGAAGATAGCAAAACACTTGTAATCGGATTAAGACATAGAAAAAAACTTTGATTTCCTCAACTGGGAATATCTATTTAAAACTTTATCTTTATTTAAATTTCCTCCTCCCTTCATCTTATTACTAAAAACATATATTAATAACTTAGCCTGCATTAAATTAGGTCCTTTCACCCCAGAATCTATCCATATAACGAAAGGTACTAAACAAGGATGCCCCCTTTCTCCTATTTTATTTGCTTTGGCTATATAAATACTTGCAGAAATAATGCACAATACTCCAAGAATAAAAGGAATAGAAGTCTATGACCAGTACATATCTAAAATAATGCTTTTTGCAGATGATATTTTATTATCCCCATCAAACTCCAGAGAGTCATTAGGAGAGCTAGAAGATGTAATGGAGAAATTTTATAAGATTTCAGGTCTACACTTTAATAGATCAAAATCAAGATTTCTCTTTTTAAATAAATACAAAGACTTGCAAGTTACAGATAAATCCATCATAGGAAAACAAGAACTTACGCTAAATTATTTAGGAATAGTGTTATGCAAAAATATAAATAAACAGCATTAATAAATTATAAAAGCATTATCAAAACAATAAAAAAAATATATAGAAATGTTGAACAAAATTATATTAACTTTTGAAGACAGATTGCAATTAAAAAAAATGGTCTTATTGCCAAAAATACTACATGTAGCATTAGCAATGCAGTTAATTCCCAAAAGATGCACTCTTAAAGAAATAAACTCATGTTTAATAAAATGTTTATGGTATCCCAAAAAGAATAGAGTAGCTCTAACTCATCACATTAGACCCTGGAAACAAGGAGGATTGAACTTCCCAGAAATAGAAACACATATAAAAGCATCTGTGGTTAAAAGTGCAGTAGACTGGATAAACCCAAATTATTTTGCCAACTGGAAAGAATTAACAAGGGCTATATTAACAAATGAATTTAATCTGTTAAAAAAAAATAATAGTAGTCAAATCAAACAAACCCTGGTAAATACTATACATACGTATACAATAAAATATAACAAAACCTTCTAAAACAACACTGATTAATCATTACATCAATTCCGTTAGTAAACTTATCATTGCAGATGTAGATCTAAAACTTTGGTTTGACCTTTTAACCACATTTACCATCACTAAGAAATTTCCTCACAAAATATATAGGGAAACAACAACCTCCTGGGAACAAAATGAATTCTTATGCTGGTTTCAATGTGTAAATAAAGTAAATGTTTTAGATATACATATGATAGAAACTGCTTACAATATTCCAACACAGGACTGGTTAACCTTACAAAGCATTCTAATGTACACTCAAGATTTATGCAGATCTATTAATAATTCCTCATTTAACGATATTCCAAATCTAATAAGTTTTATGTATAAATTTATATATAATAGTTGTGAAAAGAAAAATTCCATTTCAAATCTATATGAAGAGTTAATAACATATAAAACAATTCCCAAACCATCATACTGGCAGTTCTTAACAAAAGGTCAGACATTGCAGTTAACAGAAGAAATTAAAAGTAACATCTTACTAGCAGTTAATTACACCTCTAACACACAGTACTGGAAAATATTTAACTGGAAATACTTACATAGAGCATTTTTAACACCAGATAGAATTAAAAAGATCAGTACTACTAAAAATGTTTTTTTTGCTGGAGGTGTGAAAAGTCAAATAAAGCAGACTGGATTCATATTTTTTATGAATGTAATAACATTAAATCATATTGGAATGGAATCAATCATTTTTTACAAGCTTTATTTAATGAATCCTTTACCTTAACTAAAATATTGATAATACTAAATGTAAATGAAGGTCCCTACCTGAATAAAACAAATATGTATTTGTTATGGACAATACTTGCTATATCTAGGAAATGCATAACCAGAAGGTGGAATTCAAATACACCCCCGACGTTGGAAGAATTCTATACTTTACTGAAGACAACTGCATTGATGGAAATAAAAATCAAAGAACTACGAATCTATCCCAGGCCACTGGTAAATAATCCTTGGAAGAAAGTTACATCTTTGTTGGACACTCTCAATATTGTATCTCTGATAACTTATCTGTTAATTCCATATTTAATAACATACAGTGTATATAACTGAAAGTCAGGCTATTGTAAATATTGTATATAATTGTTTAAAATGATATTTAAAAATATTATGTAAATGTTATTTTAATTGAAAAAAAAATATCTGAGGAAAAAAAAAAAGATTTCTCTTGAAGAGGGCCAGTGAGGTGGCTTTTTGACATGTATAGGAAGTCTATTCCATAGCATGGAAAGTCTCTGGGTTATGAACCTGTCCCTCCAGCATGTTCTGTTGATTGTGGTAATGAGGTTGAGGTCTCTGGAGCATGTGGTGTGGAGGGATTGGGATTTCTATAGATGGAGCATTTCTAACAGAGCTGGGTCAGACATGGCTTTGTAAGTCAAGCAGAGATCGCTTCTAAGTAGGCAATATGAGACAGAGAATAGTTGGAGTTTTTTTTAGTCTGTCCAAATAGGACAAGTGTTTAAGGCCTAGGATCCTCTTTGTGAGTTACTTTTGTGGCCTCTCCAGTTGTTGGAGGTGTCTAGTGAGGTAGATGCCAAATGGGGCATTGTACTTAATGATTGTCCTAATGAGGGAAGAGTAGAGGGAGACAATGACCTCCTTCTTACTGAATGCAAAACCCTTAGTAATGAGATGTGCAACATAGAAGGACTTTCTGACCACAGTGGCAATGTGTTGGTCAAAAGAGAGGTTGATGTCAACCTGTGTTCCAAGATCTCTTATACCACCTTCTGTGTTCAGTGGACTACCATTAATGTGGTAATTCATGGGAACCAGGTTTTTCCCAAAGGGGATGACGACACCTTTTGTGGCATTGAGCTTAAGGCCATGGTTCTCGCACCAGTCATTGGTCTCAGTGAGGCCTTTCTGTAGGATGTCAACATCACTTGGGGAGTTAATAATAGCTCCCAACTTGCAATCATCTGCAAACTTTGTCATCCAGAGTCCCTCCATGTTGGCCTGGACTTCAGAGAAGTAGATACCAAATAGGAGATGACCCAGGACCGAACCCTGTGGGACTCCACTCATGACTGGTCAGCAGTCTGACTTGAAGTCAGCTACTTTCACACTGTGGTTCTATCTGTGAGCCAGTTTGCAACCCACCTAGTGATATAGGGGTTGATGCCTAGCTTAGTGAGATTTTCTATGATTCCTGAGTGGAGAATGGTATCAAAGGCCTTGGCCAGATCAAGGTAGGCTGTATAAACCACCTTGCCTTCATCCACAGCTCTGGTAACTGACATAAAGAAGTCGACCAGGTTGAGCAGGCATGATCTACTTTTCACAAAATCAAACTGTATGGGATCCAGAGTTTGGAGAGTCCCTAGATCCTTTTTTATTAGGTTCATGATGATGCATTCCATAGCTTTGCATATCAGACTCATCAGGCTAATGGGGTGTTAATTCCCAGGGTCTGTAGTCACTCTTCCTTTGTGAAGAGGGATGACTGCAGCAGTGGGCCATTTTGCAGGGACAAAGCCTGGGTTGAGGCTGTGGTTGAACAGGGCACACAGGTGAGGTGCCAGTTCTCTCTGTAGTTCATGCAGAACATAGCCAGGGATATTGTCAGGTCCCATAGAAGCTGTATTATTGGCCTGGCCTTGGACAGTGCTGTTTTAATCTGTGCAACAGTAATACTGGGTGCTTGGCAATCTACTGGTATTGTGATTGGTCCTTTGGGGGGTGAGAGGGGTAAAGTTGGCACTGAATCTTTCAGCCAGTATACAGGCAATATCTGTTAGCTCGGTATAGGAGGTACCATTGTGCAGTAGCTCAGAGCAAATCTGGGTATTGTCATGGAGATTCTTTACATAACTATAGAAGGCCTTGTGGTTATCTTTACTATCTGATGCAATTCTGTTTTCATAGCTAGCTTTAGAGGATTTGATGAGGGATCTCAACCTTTTTGTTGAGGCTGATAAGGGAGTTTTTCCAGTCTTGGGACTTCACCTTACTCTGCATCAGTTTCCTCCTTCTGTTGTAGAGTTTGTTTATGGCAAGAGACCACCAGATTGGCGTCCTTTTTTTTGTAGGAGAGCATCTTGGTTCTATTGGGTATGGCAAGATCCATGCAGTTGTGTACATGTTCATACAGTGCATTGGTGTATGATTCTGCGGTCATGTAACTATTTTCCATTTGCACAGGTGCCGTGAAGTTAGCCAACTCTGTTTTTAGGAGCCCAAAGTTAGCTTTGGAGAAGTTTTTCATGGTGGTTACCTTTGTGGGGGGGGGGGGGTGATTAGTTTGTGGTTGGATATAACCAAGGAGGAGTTGACTATTGGTGTAGAGCAATGGTCGCCCATGTTAGTAATAACCAGGTCAAGGATGTTGCTACCTCTAGTGGGATAAGAACAAGCTGGTCCAGTGCATAGAAATTAATGAATTCCAGGAAACGCTGGGCAAGTGTATTGGTACATGAGTAATTTCCCAGTCAATGGAGGGGTAATTGAAGTTGCCCAGTATCAGTGTGTTAGGTTGGACCCTAATATTTTCCAGGGTGCTTAGGAATCTGGAGTGTGAGCCTTGGGACATGGTTGGGGACCTATAGCAGGCTATGACCTGAATTGGTGGTCTTACCCAATGTTAACTTCACCTGACATATCTTTGATGCATTATGTTGGGCTACCAGTCTGGAGGTGTGCGCATCCTGTATGAATATGGAAACACCACCACCTTTGGAGCTTTGGTCCATGTCCTGGGGACAAAAGGTGTGGAATGAGTTATAGCCTGGTAGTGCAGGGGTGCTTTCTGCTGCCTTGAACCAGGTCTCTGTTACAGCACAAATGTCGATGTACTCCATTTTAAGGAGTGCTTTGATCAAGTGCATTTTGAGATTTAGACTTCTAGCATTGAGCAGCATGACCCTTAGATTGCATTTGTTTGTAGCTGTTATCATGGTAATTTGGTCTTTGGAATGCCACCTAAAAAGGCACTATAGGGGTGGCAAGAGCCTTGGCCAGTATCTGGTAGCCCAGTGGTGACAGATGCAAACCATCTCTGGCAAAGCATTTAGGTCTGTAAATCATGTCAACCCAGGCAGAGAGATACTGGATCCCCTTAGAATGACACCAGAAACTTAACCAGTTGTTGAAATCAATAATTTTCTGCTTGTACTGTGGTATCATTCTGGGTGATGGTAGGATGTTGCTCAGGGCTAGTGTCATACCTGCCTGGGCTACATAATCCAAGAGCTCCTTCATGTCTCTTTTCATGTAGTCCAGGGAGGTAAGTCTCAGGTCATTCACGCCCACATGTACAATGACAGAGTCATATTTGTACCTGTTGTTGAGGGACCTGAGTGTGTGCATTATTTGGCAGATCCTGGCACCTGACAGGCAGTTGACTGTTACTTTCTCCTTATTCAACCTAGTGAGTGGGACATCAGTGTGCCTCATTATCGGGTCACCTATGACTAGTGTGTTGGACATACTGTTTTGCCTTAGGGGCTTTGGTTAAGTGGCACACTGCTTAGGAGAGTTATGTGTGTTGTGATTAGTGTTGTGTTGTGGTGGTTGAGTGTGTTTCTGACTTGGAGGTCTATGCTGTTTTGGTAGATTTCTATTGAGAGCGTCCATGAAGTTTGATGTGTGGTTTGTGTTTTTATGTGAAGGCAGTGTTGGTGTGTGTTCTGGAGGGCTATGCTTTCCATGTGGCATGGTGCAAGTGTTGACCTTTTCCACTTGACCAGCTATTCCAGTCTTGGCTGGAGAGTGTGTCACTTCCAATTTGGATATATAAGTGCATCTCTTGCAAGTCTGAGTGTTGGGAGGTAAGAGGAGATGGTTGTTAGTGTACATGAGGCAGTTGCTACATTGCCTCAGGATACTCAAGTTCACCAGATTACTAGGAGAAAGCACAGGGAACTGACTTTTAGACATGCCTGGAGGGGTGGCCATTAACAATACGTACTGGAGCTGTTTCCTTGTAGAATGTTTAGTGCTGGTAGCAGTTTTGTGTGCTACAATAATTGCTACAAGAAGTCTGGTAAAGTGCTATATCAATAAGCTAGTGAAAGTGCAGGAGAGGAGACAACTAGCAGACCTAAGGGAAAAATTGAGGAGCAGACTATTTGGCACTTCTCAGAAGCTTACAAACAGTCCTGGATACAGCAAATCTGTATCTGGACTAGACTAGTTACAGGAAAGGTGGGAAACAAGTGCAAACATGGGCTTTTAAACCAGAAAGTTGAAAGAGATGGAAAAACTGCCCAAATAGCCAATAAACTACAATTTCTGGGCCAGAAACCACTCCTCTTGTGGTATATAGGCTACCTAGTGCTTACAACTCTCACTGATAAGCTAGAAGGCTTCCCTCCAACACAAAAAGGCTTGGGGGGCTCAGAAGCTTACAAACAGTCCTGGACACAGCAAGTCTGTATCTGGACTGGACTAGTTATGGGAAAGGTGGGAAACAAGTCCAAATGTGAGCTTTTAAACCAGAAAGTTGAAAGAGATGGAAAAACTTCCCAAACAGCCAATAAACTACAATTTCTGGACCAGAAACCACTCATCTTGTGGTAGATAGACTATGTAGTGCTTACAACTCCCACTGATAAGTTAGAAGGCTTCCCTCCAACATAGAAAGGCTTGAGGTGCTCAGAAACTTACAGACAGTCCTGGATACAGCAAATCTGTATCTGGACTAGACTAGTTAGAGAAAAGGTGGGAAACAAACGCAAAAGTGGGCTTTTAAACCATATAGTCAAAAGATATGGAAAGAATACCCAAATAGCCAATAAACTATAATTTCTGGGCCAGAAACCACTCCTCTTGTGGTAGATAGTTTACCTAGTGCTTACCACTCCCACTGATAAGTTAGAAGGCTTCCCTCCAACACAGAAAAGCTTGAGGGGCACAGAAGCTTACAAACAGTCCTGGATGCAGCAAATCTGTATCTGGACTAGACTAGTTACAGGAAGGGCAGGAAAGAAACGCAAATTCGAGCTTTTAAACCAGAAAGTTGAAAGATATGGAAAGACTGCCCAAGCGGCCAATAAACTACAATTTCTGGGCCAGAAACCACTCCTCTTGGCGTAGATAGGCTACCTAGTGCTTACCACTCCCACTGATAAGCTAGAAGACTTCCCTCCAACACAGAAAGGCTTGGGGGGCTCAGACACTTACAAACTGTCCTGGATACATAAATCTGCATCTGGACTAGACTAGTTAGAGGAAAGGCGGAAACAAACACAAAAGTGGGCTTTTAAACCATAAAGTTGAAAGAGATGGAAAGATTGCCCAAACAGCCAATAAACTACAATTGTTGTGCCAGAAACCTCTCCTCTTGTGGTAGATAGGCTACCTAGTGCTTACTACTCCCACTGATAAGCTAGAAGGCTTCCTCCAACACAGAAGCTTACAAATAGTCCTGGAAAAAGCAAAGCAGCTAAAACAGCACTAAAAACAATTCAAGTGCAGTGCAAGGTAGCACACATGAGTGTGTAGCAATATTAAAGCAAATACAGTTTAAATAAATGCAATTTATTCAAACTGTATTCTGAACTGAATTCAATTATTGTTTTATTCAACTCTGAACAGTTAAAAAGTGCCAAAAATATACTTATCGGTTCCATATTTCCAGATTGTTTGAGAAGCATACTCAATCAGAACACAAAAAGATTCTAGCAACGTTTTTTTTTTTTTATTTTTTTTTTTAGTAAAGTGGAAAGGGAGAAAGGAGTAACAGAAGATAATTCAATGTTAAGAACCTAAGTGGGTTGGCCTTCTCAAATGTTCTCTCTGTATTAGGTAGTGTGAAGGGTGCCAGCCTAGGTAGATAGAAGTTTGTAGATAATTCTGTGATTTGTAAATATTAATGTAAGCCACATACTTGTTCTCTTAAATGTAAGAAAATTATGGTAAATATTGAACTTTAAAAATGTAGCCACATTGCACTCTGCTGGAGGAAAGCTGATAAGTCAAGCATTGTATAATTGTTTGATCTCAAAACTCAGAGCCGAGATGTCTGAATGAAGGAATTCTTCCTATTGTTTTGAGACCAGAGTTAATGGGTAGAATTTACATGTATAATGTATTTTATTACTCTGGCTTCCTGACTAGGTGCAAGATTAAAAGGGCTGTTACACTCTGAGTTTCTGTTAGCCTGGGAAACAGAGAATAATGCTGTAATCTGAAATGAATCAGTGGTACTGTGTTATCAATTTAAGGACAGAGAGAGAGAGAGAATCAGAGCATTTTGCATTTGTTTTCAGAACTGACATCACCATCACTGCCTTGCTCAAAATGTAACTTTATTTTAAAACTGTGTTTGCTCTTAGATATAGATAAGAACTAGGAAGTCTAGTCCAGCTGTTTTCTGTATTGATGTCAGAACTTTTCTACTGTATTATTTTAAGCATTTCTCTGTGATCTCTGAACTCTTGACTAGCACTGTGTAGTAAGAATATTGTCTTGTGTTCTTATTACTTATTATTTAATATTTTTAAACCTTTCAACTGTGGCTGTTTTATATAGAGATAATTTAACTCTAGAGTACATTGCATGTATATAGTGACACTGTACAAAACACTCCAAATAAGCCTTGCTGTTCGTCACACTTGCCATTTGGATAATAATATTGCACAGTAATAATTTAACCCCCTTTGATAAGGGCGTTAATAGATGATATTAGTGGTTGGTGGCAAGTGGTACTACCGTATAGTCTGTACAGAAGAGGCATAGCTGGATAACCTGTGTCAGCCTTCCCCAGGAGTGTCTGTGTGTTTGTATATAACTCATATTTCAAAGTGAGTGTGTGTCAGCTACTTGGGCAGGGACACGCAGCACTGGTTGGACAGAGAGGGTGCTGGAGGTTTTATCTTGACCACTAGGTTGAGATATGGACCCTATAGCTGCACCATTCGGGAGTCTTATTGGGGATCTGGAGAGAAGGGTAGAAACCAGCCCCAGCCCGACTGTGATCTGTGTGTGCTGTTAAGGGAAAATTATTTATTTTATTTATTTTACATTTGTTTACTGGCATTGTCTGACTGGACACAGGTCCATTTACAGCAGAGGCCCGGGGAGAAAAGCTCCATAATTAGATTAACATCAACATGGTAATACAAATAATCATATGACAGTGATAATTGAAGTAAGTACAGACATAAAAAATCTCATACAATCCAGTCTAAACAATAAACAATACAGCAGCAGTAAATGAGTAAATTTACAACAGTAGAGAGTCTCATACATCAAAGCTTTAACATTGATTAGTGAGATAAGATAAAAGAATAAAAATCTTATGATTAGACATGGCATATTATGCCACTTCAAGTTGACAGTAAGATACCTAACTGTAATTATACTTTACTGTGTGTGTATTTGTTATCCTTCCCACTGTGGGTGCCCCTCACTGGTGTTAGTGGTGAGGATTAAGGCTCCTTGATTGCTGCGCCAGTACATGGGCATCACAGGTAGAATTAAGTAATGACACTAGACTGGGAGGAGTGTCCCAGATCAAATTTACAGTAGGGGTAGAAAACTGCAAAGCCACCAAGTATAAGAACAAGACACCAATAGGGAGAGTGGGTGGGAACCTATTACAGCTACTAGCTACAGTATTTTAGGCAGAAAAAATACAGAAATGTTTATCAAGCAAATAAATAACAGCACTACAGTTTGGTTAACTATTAGTAAAACAGAAAACAAAATGCAGACACCAAGAAAAGCAATCTCAAGCAAATTAGTAAATGCAGGAGTTTTGTTAACTAAATCAAAATGCAGACACCAAGAAAAGCCACCTAGGTGACTGTCTTGTCACCACTGCTCTTTTGTCTTACCCTTAACCCATTAAGCTGTCTACTTAACAGGTCAGGTCATGTTTACAATTTGGATCCCAGAAAACAACAAAGTGTAAAGACTTCTCATCTTCTTTTTGTAGATGATTTAAAACTATATAGTTCATCAGATAATGAACTGAAAGCACAACTGCAAGTGGTCAATTTTTTTTCAGATGTCATTTGGTCTTGATAGATGTGTAAAAACAATCTTTAAAGCAGGAAAGCTATAGCACCAAGAAAATATCAGTTTGGGACAGGAATGCGATATAACAGAACTTGAGCAAGAGGGAGTGTATTACTATTTAGGAGTTTATGAATGATCAACAATAAAACATGAGCAAATGAGAATAAAACATAGTAAGGAATATTTTAGAAGACTAAAATGAATACTTAAAACAGTGTTGACATCTAGGAACAAAGTCCAAGTTATAAACCAATTTGCTCTTCATGTCAAATTTACAGTTTTGGAATGATTGACTGGACCCAAAAAGTGTTGGATAGGTTGGACAGGAAAGCAAGAAAGATGCTTCATGCTCATCAAATTATTTATAAAAATTAGTGCATACCAAAGTTATATATTCCCCATTCCGAAGGAAGTATGGGCCTACTTGAAATTGATTACATGTATATATCTGCAATTGTAGCACTACATACATATCTGCTGACCTCACAAGACCCAAATATAGTGAAAGTTTTGAAACATGAGGAGAAGAAATCTAAGATGACTTCCCTTCTTAGTCTAGCAGAAGCACATCAGCATCAAGTGGGAATGGATACCAAACCAGAAGTAGATAAAAATCATGCAGCAACTGAATGGGCCAAAAAACAAAAGATAGAATATAAGGGGAAGAATCAGATGAGAAGACAAGAAATGCGGAAAATGCATAAATGTAGTTGGAAGTACAGAAAACTCCTGGTAGAACCTCAGGTTGATCAGGATCGAATGCAGGAATGGTTAAAGAGAGGCAAATTTAAACCAAAAGATGAAAGGTTAATATTGGCGGTCCAAGACAGTGGGCTACGTACATATTGGTTTACAAAGTCCATTGAACAAGTGTGAGAAACAGACAAATGTATGTTTTTTAAAGCAGAATTGGAAACAGTTGCACACCTTGTTGCTGGTTGTGATATACTAATGGCAGAAATGACTGTATACTGAAAGGTATAATAATGTGGCAAGACTGTTACACCGGGGATTGTGCAAACATTATGATATTGTAGCTGAAAAACACTGGAAACATGAGCCACAAAACATCATAGAAAATGATGAAGTCTACATCACATGGGATCACCAATTACCAATAGTTCAAAAGATAGATGCGAAGAAATCAGATATAGTGGTCAATGAAAAAAAGACAAAAGTAGCATTACAAGTCTTATAAAAACGAATTTACAATCGTACATAGATATGTTACTGATATATATAACTCTGTACAATTTGCCGAAGGAGTCATTACTCAGCACACTGCAGGTTCTGTGAAGACCTTTTCTGGTTAATATCAAATATTGAAAAATACTAATTTCTTGAACTTTAATCATATTTTCACTTAGGAAAGGGGTCCATTCCCGTCATGATATTTGAAACCCAAAAGACTTGGAGAAATTAAAAAATAGAAAGATTCTATAGGAATGAGAAGTGTACTAATCGGTTCGCTGAGTGAGCAGCAGATGCATAGGTCAGACTACCAAATTACATTAAAGCAAGTAAGTACTAGTTTAGATATTTTTAAGAACAGCCTGGGCACTTATTATAGGAACAAGAATTTTGGTATAGTGGCAGGCTAGAAGGGTATTATTTCACATTGAATAACACTCTGGCACCTTGGCACAGCCTTCCTGGAGTTACAAAATATTCAACACCATACATCTATATATATATATATATATATATATATATATATATATATATATATATATATATATTCAATGAAATACAGTTAATTAAACAATCATCTAATCAATTATCCATCAATTAAAAAGATAATATATACATTTTAAAGAAACATCCTCCAGTTACTTTCATTATTTAAACCTTCTGAAGGTAGTGTATTAAATTTTTAAATATATAAAGTTTATTTGTACAATAATTTGTTTTTTATTAAACCTTCATCTGTTTCTGAAATATTTTCCAAATTGTAGGCTTTTAACAGTGAAAAATCACTATTGTGACAAGTATAAAAATGTAAAGCTAAAGGGCTCATAGCATTATTATTTTTTATATCCCTGATATGTTCTTGTAGCCGTAGCTTAAATATTCTTTTAGTCTCCCTATATAAAACAAATTACAGGGGCAAGATAATGCATATATCACTGATATAGTCATACATGAAAAAACAGAAGTGGAGCAGAATTTTACACCATTAATTCTTCCAAAGCATTTAATGATATTTGGGCAGACTGAACACCATCCACAAAGGAAGGTACCACATTCAGAAAATTGTAGATTTAACTCTTCACCTGGTGAAACAAAACCATTGTGTACCACCATGTCTTTGACATTTCTACTTCTTTTTAAATGAAATATTAGGAGTTCTACAAAGACTTTTTACACCTTCCATATTAATTAAATAGGGCCAATAATATCTAATAACATCAATAATTCTGTCACTTAAGATGTTATATATAGTAACAAAATAAACTTTTCTACACTCCTGAACTATATTAAATTCTCTATTATTATTTCTCTTATTCACTAAAGGCCTATTATGAAGTGAATTTATATCAATTAGTTTATAAAGTGCATCTAAAATAACCTTTCCATCATACCCCCTTTGCTTAACGTTAATACATGTTTTTACTATTTCCTTTTCTAAACCCATTTCATCATTACACAATCTACTTACTCTCAATAATTCATTATAAGGTAATGCTTTAAAAGTATGTGGTAGATGGCAACTATTACTGTCCAAGATATTATAATCTCCAATTCCTTTTCTATGTATATTAGTTATTATATAATTCCTAATAGTCAAAGTGACATCTAGACAGTTAACTGTTCTTCCTATCTGTATGCCATCAACTTTTACCTGAAAACGATTTACATTTAAATCATTAATAAACTGAGAGGCTATTTTAGCACCCCCTTTACATACAAAAATCAAATTGTCTATATATCTACAATATAAAACAACATAACTATTAAAAAATGTAATCTATACAAAAACTCAACTTCAAAAAGGCCCATAAACAGGTTAGCATACATGGGTGCAAAAGCTGCACCCATGGCAATACCCTGTAGTTGATAGTAAATGAGCTTATTAAATTAAAAAAAATATATATTTGTTAAACAAAAATTTAATAATTACATCACATAATTGCTAACAGGCCTATCACCCAGGAAAAACCTAACAGCTTCCATACCTAACTTGTGAGTGATACTTCTATAGAGATTTTTTACATCTATAACTATTCAATATTATACCATGAGCCCCCCAAAACGTGCCCGTTGTAAATCGAGTTATACTAATGGAAAAAGGTCCGGTCGCCCGGACTTTTTTCCATTAGTATAACTCATTTTTTTAAAACACTGTCTCACCTATGTTAAATGGGTTTAACATAGCGAGACAGCTTTAAAATAAGCAACGGAGATCTCCGTTGCTTATTTTAAAGCTGTCTCGCTATGTTAAACCCATTTAACATAGCGAGACAGTGTTTTAAAAAAAAGCAACGGAGAAAGCAAGATCTCCGTTGCTTTTTTTTAGTGTCTCACTATGTTAAATGAGTTTAACATAGCGAGACAGTTTTAAAATAAGCAACGGAGATGTCCGTTGCTTATTTTAAAACTGTCTCGCTATGTTAAACTCATTTAACATAGAGAGACACTAAAAAAAAGCAACGGAGATCTTGCTTTCTCCGTTTTGCTCAACTCTGATGTACTGCAGGCGCCGCAGTACATCAGAACTGCCGCGGATGCCAGACATCTGCGGAAGGGCAGTAAACAGGCATTATACTATGCCATTATTTAAGAAAAGTAATAGTTTCTTTTCTTAAATAATGTCATGGTATAATAGCAATAACCCACGCCTGGGTGTGGGTAATGCTAAATTTACCCACGGTTGGCTTTGTTTGGTCCTTCGGGCTTCGCCCTCGGGACCAAACCACGCCAACCGTGAGTAAATTTAGCATTACCCACACCCAGGCGTGGGTTATTGCTATAATGTTCTTCATCACATTTAGCATTCTTTATTTTATCCAAAAAAATGGAAAGTATCTTTGATGTAAGAATTTAGCTTAAATACATAGTTCAAAAGGTAGAAGTGTAAAAAAATTCCCATATTGTGAAGAAAATAATCCTGTGCTGCTACTATAGGTCTACCTGGGGGGGGGGGGCAGACAATAGAACTTGGCCACTGAACTTCCTTCTATATTGAATTTATATTGGACATCTTGTTTTGTAAAATAGCCATATCTTAGACCTTTAGCTACTAGTTCTTTAAAGTTCATTGTAGCTTGATAAAAAAATCAATATTTACTGCCCTATATACTTGGCCATCAGATAAATGGTCCATATACATTTTCAGGTATTGCTTCCAGTGCATAACAACAATGTTGCTATCTTTATCTGAAGGTTTTCTAATTATGTCTGATCTTTTACATAAATTTAATAAAGACTGCCATTCATTGTTACTCATATTATACAAAATATTTTTTCTTCTCAGAAGAAAAATCATTCAGAATTTTCTCTAGTGCAAAATAATTGATTAAATGATTGTTTAATTAATTGTATTTAATTGAATATATATATATATATATATATATATATATATATATATATATATATATATATATATATGGTGTTGAATATTTTGTAACTCCAGGAAGGCTGTGCCAAGGCGCCAGAGTGTTATTCAGTGTGAATAAATTATTGTGGCATCTTTTCTGCTGGCTTTGTAGTCCGGTGTGTTTTCTATTGCTGCTTGGTGGTTTTATAGAAGGGTATTAATTTCTGTGCTTGAAATATTTGTATGTATGTATGTATATATCTTTTCTTCGTCCCCTTTCCCACCTTTCAATGAAACAGTCAGGGTCTCCACTTAAGGACACCACTATAGGCAATACATAAAACACTTTTATATTTTTTAAAATTCATTATAAATAGCTGCACTGGGTGTCGCTTGCCTTAACTGCCTGTCAATACCTTTAGCGGGCTTGTACACAACTGTACTCATCCATAGTATCCAAAAAAGTCCAAAGTCAATCAATACTTTACATTTTAATGTACCAATTTCCATGTAACTAAACCACTATTTTTAATATTTTAAACATTTTACAAAATTTGGCATTCCGTCACTCTAGCTTTCATGCTGCTGTAGTCATTATAAATAACTTGTACTAGGCATATTTGTGTACAGGCATAGCAGTGCTATTTGCAGATGATCATGCACAAATATGAATTCCAGGACTATGAATAACAATCTATATCTTTGTCAGTTATGGCATATGCTTGTGTTTTATAAAGTTAATCTTTCTGAAGTCTGAAAAAGATTCTGATTTTTTTTTCCTGTGGTATAGTTAAAGCTCCATGTGATAGGTTATGAGATCCTGTGCAATTAGACTTAGGCAGCTGTGGAATAGTACTTGTGATATTACTCAGTAAACCACGCACATATCAGTCTTTGCACAAACCTTACACTAAAATGAATACAGCTTTTGGGATGATTCAGATTCTTACACTGGTAATGGTGTACTGATTGCACTAATGAACCAGGTTATATGTTTAAAAAGGCTTTCTAACTTCTGACTGAGTGTCGGGACATTGAATAGCAGATCAGCGAGCATATCATGTCAAATGTCCTCCTCAATGAACAACCATGATATCCGTGAGAGAACATTGATAGTAGCCTCTTAACATCTATCCAGTGGCACCAAAGAGTCTTCACACATATAGGTTAAGTAAGGTGTTTGCAGCTACTGCTAGCAATCAGTTCTTTGGCGTAGGTGATCCTGTAACAAACTGAAGATGTCTGTGTCAGCAGTTTGATTCCTCCAAAGCTCAACAGTGATTTTTTTTTAAATTTTGCCAGTAAATTGAGCCATTCGATAAAATGATAGCAGTGATAGCAGTGCCATCTCAGCACTTTGACTTTGTGCTTCCTTGGATGTGAACTTTGTTTGCTGATGAAGGGCTTCTGTGTTGCTTGTAGTTTGTTTCTTTAGGTATCTGCTAATTCATTCTTTAGCTGCTGCCATTACTATTTATTGAATTATGGTTTTGCTTATGTTTGGTGGTTGGGAAGCATGTTTCTTGCTATTGATGAGTAGTGTGTTTTGTTTGTGTTTCTCACTGTGCATATGCTTAAATGATATTCCACTGCCATTATCTTGGCTGTTCATTGAGGAAGTTGTTTGACATTACTATATATGATTGCTGATCTGCAGTTCGATGTCCTGGAACTTTATTAGAAGTTAGGTTGCCATTTAAAAATGAAGAGATCACAAGTTATGTCCAGTTTATATAACTTGCTTTCATTATAATCAACTCAAACTTTTCAATGTTAATCTTACTGCATTTATTGGTACTGGAATCCAGGCAACTACAAAGGTTGTAATGAGTTCATACAATAGTTACCGCCTCTGACTTTTTAGAAAACATCTGCTTGACTGAGAGAAGAGACACTTGTAGAACTAATCAAAAGGGATAAAACTGGGAAACACTAAGCCTTCATTTTGAATGAAGAATGTGTTTACTTTTTAATTAATTTATTGCATTTTTACTACGGGGTGACTATACTTTACCAATACAATTGTTGAAGATAACCAATACACCGAGTTCTCATTAATTAATTGATTGACACCAGGATTCATGCTTTTTAATCCAGATAACTGAAGGTCACAAGCTTATATTTCTCTTGAGGAAGAAGAGGGTTATCTATATTTTTCTTATAGGGGTCTAGTTTGACCTTGCAGATGATCAGGTGTGAAACATAAAGAGTTGTTACACAAATTTTGAAGTGAAAGCATATGATTTGTTCTCATTCAGAAAAATAGCTATATTGCGTCTGACAATGCATGTAATACTATAACATAATTTCAGTATTTGGACAGAAATACGTACATATTTACAAAGCATCTGAATTATTTCCATGCAAATATAAAGCTGTATATTTGGTATATATGTGTGAGGCTGACCTTTTGAGATGTTTCCCTCACATATGTTTGTATATATTTTCACTTTCTATAGGCCCAAGTGTATTAGTGACTCGTACTCCATACACTTCTACATTTATTTTAGAAAGTTAGGTTACATCAGCGGACTCTGGTAGTTGCAAAAACTGCTGTTTCACCCGTGCTTGAAATCATAGCTTCAAATTCATCTCGTTTGCTTCTTATATAACCATACCAAAACACATTTCTATTTTATTTTTGGGAATATATGGTTAAAGAAAACATTAAGAAACCCACAATCACACACCTTTCAGTGTGAAAATGCTTTAAAAATCAGGAACAGTATTATTTTCTTTCTTTTTCAGGACTTCATTTAAAAACATATTTATTTGGACATAATGCAAATTTTTTTTATCTTAAGTTAGTTTTCAGGTAACATATCAGGTGGGATGGCAAGGTATTATAATAGCTTCCAGGAAATGGATCAGTTAAAAAGAAAAATGCTAGAAAACATACCTATGATACTCTGTGGATGGTTCCACTACAAGTGGTCAGCTGAAATGCCCTAAATGCCAGCAGCCTGATGAAAACAAAAGTCAAACAACATAATGTTGATCACTGCCTTCCATAGGAAATCATTATCAGTGCATGGCATCAATGCTTCACCTTTTTTTGGAGATTTCTATTTTTTTTAGAGTTGGTGTATGTCTATATATATGACAATGCATGACAATGCATGTAATACTATAACATAATTTCAGTATTTGTACAGAAATACGTACATATTTACAAAGCATCTGAATTATTTCCATGCAAATATAAAGCTGTATATTTGGTATATATTTGTGAAACTGACCTTTTGAGATGTTTCCCTCACATATGTTTGTATATATTTTCACTTTCTATAGGCCCAAGTGTATTAGTGACTCATACTCCATACACTTCTACATTTATTTTAGAAAAGGTTACATCAGAGGTCTCTGGTAGTTGTAAAAACTGCTGCTTCACCCGTGCTTGAAATCATAGCTTCAAATTCATCTCGTTTGCTTCTTATATAACCATACCAAAACACATTTCTATTTTATTTTTGGGAATATATGGTTAAAGAAAGCATTAAGAAACTCACAATCACACACCTTTCAGTGTGAAAATGCTTTAAAAATCAGGAACAGTATTATTTTCTTTCTTTTTCAGGACTTCATTTAAAAACATATTTATTTGGACATAATGCAAATTTTTTTTATCTTAAGTTAGTTTTCAGGTAACATATCAGATGGGATGGCAAGGTATTGTAATAGTTTCCTGGAAATGGATCAGTTAAAAAGAAAAATGCTAGAAAACATACCTATGATACTCTGTGGATGGTTCCACTACAGGTGGTCAGCTGAAATGCCCTAAATGCCAGCAGCCTGATGAAAACAAAAGTCAAACAACACAATGTTGATCACTGCCTTCCATAGGAAATCATTATCAGTGCATGGCATCAATGCTTCACCTTTTTTTGGAGATTTCTATTTTTTTAGAGTTGGTGTATGTCTATATATATATATATATATATATATATATATATATATATATATATATATATATATATATATATATATAATATACATAATATATATAAGTTCAGGGATGAGGGGCTCACCTCCCCCCCATGTATGGGCATTATTTTTCTGTGTTTCAGATATGTAACATTGTGGAGATTTCACATAAGAACATGTGTGGAGAGATTACAGGTGATGGGCAACTCTCTTGCAAGTGACAGCACCAGCAACAATATGCAAAAATCCTGCAGTGTCTTCTTATGTGATAATGGTTAGGACAGCAGTTTAGGAACTGATTTTGTTCTTTTAGATACGTGTTGATGACATAATCAGCATATTCTAGTTAGGCAGGTATCTTAATAAGCATCAGTTGAACATGGTCTGCACAGATGGAAACCTTGGTTATTTGTGCATTGCTACTTTAGTCACATTGTGAAGAGATGATGTGGGGGATACCTCACCTGTATATTGAGAGGTAGGGTTACAGTTACATTGTTTAAGTCGCATGTAGATGATGAGGCAGTTTTATGTAAAACAGTTTATTTCAGTACTTTCTTGTAAGATTCAAATTCAGTTTGTTGTTTCCCAACAGAAGTTTCTACCTCATGCAAAGCAGCTTCATATATCATGAGCAGGAAAAAATGAATTATATAATGGCTGTATTGGTAATGCTTTTAAGATGCAGGTTAGCTGGTTTAGGCTGTTAAATGAAGACTCATAATATTGGTATGTTTTTCGCTTTCAATATAAGGGACATAACCGCAGACTCAACAGCTAGTTTTTCACAAAACTACATACTACATTTAGGTTGAATTTGACATTTTGTTTATTACTTTATTGGATCAGACGTCACACAGTTTCATAAAAGCACTCAGATATTACGACTCTTGATATTTCTCTTTATCAGGATCAAACGGTTTAATTCATTGATTCTGAATCAAACATTCACAGTCTGAATGAAATTTATAGGCTGATGGGTTTCAGTAGAACAGTACTGATACAATTTAACTCATTGTCTTTTTTTCATTCATAAAGGCCTTTATATCTTGGAATACAAATCTCATCACTGGTGCTTCTGTGGGAATCTTTCTATTATTATTTACAGGAACTCATTATTGTTTGTAGTCACTGGGGCTTGTGAGAGAAAGCAGTCCAATGTTAGCATTAGTGGAATGTCAAGAAATAAGGAGAAATGAAGGGGAAACAGTTACAGTGTTTGCATTACTGGAACTTCAAGAAGTAAGGGACAAAGAACTTTGAATTCCTCTTTCATTAGATATAAGCTTTGAAAATCTTGATATATAATCTGAAAGTTCTGTGTTCGGGCAATAGACATCTGGTTTTACATTCCTGTATATTAGATGGCATTGCATACAAAGGATGAAGACATGTAAAATTTGCTAGTTACAAATTATAGATTTTTACAAGGGCAACAAACTAGGGGGACCTTTCTAAGCTTAGCTAAGTTTTCCCAAAAGAATATGATGTCCTGTATTCAAATAGAACATTGAAGGTAGGCATTTACAAGCTACCTCTATCCAGAAGGGCGACTAACGTGATCCCTGGGGTGAATTTCCTTTCTCCCATCCAATCGTCAAGGTTCCTTTTGAAGAGGGCCAAAGAGGCACTCTGCTTGACATGTATGGGCAATCTATTTCAGAGTCTGGGGAGTCTCTTGGTCAGGAACCTATCCCTCCAGCATGTTTTGTTTATTGTGATGACAAGGTTTAGATCCCTAGAGCATGTGGCTCTGAGGGATTGGGATTTCTTTAAGTGTAGCATGTCCAACAGCTCTGAGTTTGACATGGCCTTGTATGTTAAGCAGAGATCACCGCTGAGTAGATGATATGCAACAGAATATAGCTGGAGTTTTTTAAGGCGGTCAGCATAGGGCATCTGCTTTAGACCTGTGATTCTTTTAGCGAGGTATTTCTGTGGCCTTTCCAGTTGTTGCAGATGTCTTGAAAGGTACATACCAAACAGGGCGTTGTATTCTATAATGGGTCTAATTAGGGATGAGTAAAGCGGGACAATGACCTCCTTTTTTCTGGATGAAAAGCCCTTAGTGATGAGGTGTGCTACATAGAAGGATTTCCTGACTGTTGTGGCGATATGGTTATCGAAGGTGAGACCACTGTCCACCTGTGTCCCAAGTCTCATATCACACTTTTGGTGTTTAGTGTACTGACACCTATATGGTAATTCAAGGGTACATGTGTTTTCCCAAAGGGGATAACTATACATTTCTTGGCATTGAGGTTGAGCACATGGCTCTGGCACCAAGCATCTGTTTCTGTAAGGCCCTTTTGTAGAGTATCCACATCATTTGGGGATTCAATAATGGCTCCCAGTTTGCAGTCATCTGTGAACTTTGTTAGCCAGAGTCCCTTAGTGTTGGCCTGTACTTCAGAGAAGTAGATGCCAAACAAGAGCAGTCCCAGGACTGAACCCTGAGGTACTCCACTTGTCACTTGTCTGGAGCTGGATTTGGAGTCGGTTACTTTTACAGTGTGGGTTCTATCAATAAGCCAGTTAACAACCCATTGGGTAATGTAGGGGTTAATGCCCAGCTTAGTAAGTTTATCTATGATTCCAGAGTGGGGGATGGTGTCAAAGGCCTTGGCAAGGTCTAGATAGGCTATGTGAACCACCTTACCCTTGTCCATGGCTATGGAGACTGATTCAAAGAAGTCAGTCTTGTTCAGAAGACAAGATCGGCCCTTCACGAACCCAAACTGGGTGGGGTCAAGTGTTTGAAAGTTGCCAATGTCTTTGTTTATAAGTTCCATGATAATACACTCCATGGCCTTGCAGATAATGCTCGTCAGACTGATGGGACAGTAGCTTCCGGGATGCAAGGTGGATCCTCCCTTGTGGAGTGGGATAACTGTAGCTCTGTGCCACTCAGTAGGCATGAAACCTGAGGTGAGGCTATGATTAAACATGACACTTAGGTGAGGTGCCAGTTCATATTGTAGTTCATGAAGTACACAGCCTGGGATGTCATCTGGTCCCATGGATGCTGTATTCTTAGCTTTGGAGAGTGCATTTTTTACATGTGTGGCCGTTATTACCAGAATTTGCCAATCTTCCGGTATTGAGAAGGGCCATTTAGGGGGTGAGGGGGGGTGAAGTTGGCACTGAATTGATCTGCCAGGATATTGGCAATATCCTTGGGATCAGTATATTTAATGCCATTCTGTTTTATCTCAGAGCAGATCTGAGCATTGACATTTAGATTCTTGACATAGTTATAGAATGCCTTGTGGTTGTCTTTGGAATCTTTGGCAATTTTATTTTCATAACTAGCTTTGGAGGATTTTATGAGGGATCTCGGTTTCTTACTGAGGCTGGTAAGGGAGTTTTTTACATCCTGGGATTTTCCTCTTTTCTGCAACAGTTTCTTTCTTTTGTTGTAAAGTTTGTTTATGGCAGGGGACCACCAGATTGGCTTCCTTTTTTTGGATGAGAGCATCTTGGTTCTATTTAGGATGGCACAATTCATGCATGAGTGGATGTGCTCATACAGTGCCTTAGTGTAGGATTCAGCAGTTGAACTTTCAATTCCCGTTTGCATGGGTGTCATGAAGTTTGTCACTTCTGACTTGAGTAGCATGAAGTTGGCTTTGGAAGAGTTTCTTTGGAGGTTTCTTTATTGGGGGGTGGGGGTGGGATGTGGATGTTAAGGGTGATTAGCTTATGGTCTGACCTGGCTAATGAGGGAGTGACCATAGATGTGGAGCATCAATTTCCCATGTTGGTAATGACCAGGTCTAGGATATTGGAGCCCCTGGTGGGACTATGGATTAGTTGATCCAGGGCGTTGGAATTTATGAATTCCAAGAACCGTTGGGCAAAGGTGTTGGTACACCAGTAGTTTTCCCAGTTAATGACAGGGTAGTTAAAATCACCCAGTATTAGGGTGTTTGGTTCTATCTTAATATTTTCCAGTATGTTTAGAAAGGTGTAGTGAGAATCTTGGGGCATGGTGGGGGATCTGTAGCAAGCTACAATTTGGATTGCAGTCTTACCTAGTGTTAGTTGCACCTGGAGAATTTCAGATGCATTGTGTTGTGCAACTAGCCTGGTGGTGTGAATATCCTTGGTGAATATTGACACTCCTCCACCTTTAGTATTTCGTTCCTGGTTTGTTGGCCAAAAAATGTGGTAAGAGTTGTAGCCTGGTATTGCAGGGGTGCTCTCTGGAGCTTTGAACCAGTTCTCAGTTACTGCACAGATATTGATGTTCTCCATTTTTAGGAGTGCCTCGAGAGAGTGCATTTTGAAGTTTAGACTTCTAGCATTGAGTAGCATTACCTTCCGATTTTGCATGCTTGTACCTGTTATGGTGGTGGTTTTGTCCTTTGAACTTTGCCTAAAAAAGGCACTATAGGTGTGGCAAGAGCCTTAGCCAGTAACGTGAATCTCATGGGCGGCAGGTGCAGACCATCTCTGGCAAAGCATCATGGTCTGTCGATCATGTCATCCCTGGAAGACAGATACTGGATCCCCTTTGAATGACACCAGAAGCTTAGCCAATTGTTGAAGTCAATCATTTTTTCCTTATATTGTGGTATCATTCTGGGCGAAGGCGGGATGCTACTCAGGGCTAGGGTCATACCTGCCTAGGCCACATGATCCGAGAGCTCTTCCATGTCTCTTTTCATGTAGTCCAGGGAGGTACGTCTCAAGCCATTCACTCCAACATGGACAATGACAGAGTCATATTTGTACTTGTTGTGGAGTGACTTGAGTGCATGCATTATGTGGTGGATCCTGGCACCCGACAGGCAAGTGACTGTAATTTTCTCCTTGTTCAGCCTGGCGAGTGGGACATCAGGGTGCCAGACTATAGAGTCACCTATGACTAAAGTGTTAGGTACGTTGTCTTGCCTTGAGGGCTGTTGCTGGGTGGCACACTGGTGTTGTGAGCTATGTGACACTTTGGTTGTGATTGGTGTTTGTTTGCGTTTCAGCTTCAGAGGTCCTTGTTGCTTTGGCAGGTTACAGTTAAGGGCCTCTGCATATGTGGATTTAGTGTTGCTATATGTGGGTGTTGGTGGTGTGGGTTTAGAAGGGCTATGTGTTGCTTGAGGTGTAGTGTGGGTATTAACCTTCTCCTCTTGACTGTCTAGCACAATCTTGGGTGGAGAGAGAGCTTTGTTTCCATTTTGGCTATGCAAGTGCATCTCTCACAGGTAGTAGTGTTGGGTGGTAGGAGGAGAGGGTTGCCTGTATACATGAGGCAATTGCTGCATTGCCCCAGTATGCCCAGATTCACCAGGTGGACAGGAGAAATCACCGGAAGCTGACCCTTGGACATGCCTGGTTTGGCGCTTTTTTTTTTTTTTTGTAATGTACAGGAGCTGTTTTCCCTTACCTTAGCAAGGTAGTTTGCAATTATAGGCTGTTTAGTGCCTACGATTAATTTCTCCTTATTAACAAGGAGTGTTGAGTGCTTGTATCAGTTTAAGGCTTCCTAGTGCTTTCCAGCAGGTATTAGAGCAAGTGCTACTCACAGGGATGCTTAAAGGTAAGATGAAAAAAATGTACACTGCAGTTTTCACTAGAGAAGTTAGATGTGAAAGTAGGTAACTTAAGTTTTACCTGTTTAAAATGTTAAGGTTTATTGGAGAGTTACTATTTTTAAAACAGCAAGATGGATTGAAAGGGGTGGTCACTTTTGTATTCTGGTACTATGGAATGCAGTAGGATGGCCAATAAATTTAAATAGTTGAAGGGGAGGGATTTCAAAAATGATGATTTTTTGATTACTCACATAAGCCAGCAAAAGAGAGGAAATGAGATATATGGTCAGCATGGAGCCCAGGCCGGTATGACCCTGACCTTGAGTAGCATCTTACCCTCACCAAGAATGATGCCACAATATGAAGACAAGATGATCAATTTCAACAATTGGCTTAAGTATTGGTGTCATTCAAAGGGGATCCAATGCCTGTCAGCCTGGGATGTCATGCTCAACAAGCCACGATGCTTCGCTAGGGATGGCTTGCACCTGTCACCCCTGGGCTTTCGGATATTGGCAAAGGCTCTTGCTTCCCCCATAGTGCCTTTTTTAGGCAAGGCTCAAAAGACAAAACCACCTCCATAGGTATCACAAGGGATAAGAAACTAAGAGTAATGCTACTCAACGCCAGAAGTCTAAACCTCAAGATGCACGCACTCAAAACTCTCCTTAGCATGGACAACATCGATATCTGTGCAGTAACAGAAACCTGGTTCAAGGCTTCCGAGAGCACCCCAGCACTACCAGGTTATACCTCATACCATGTTTTTTGGCCCCAAAATTTGGACCGAACCACAAAAGGAGGGGGAGTATCAATATTCGTCAAAGATACCCACACCTCCAGGTTGGTGGCACAGCACGAAGCATCAGAGACTATCCATGTGCAACTAACAGTGGGTAAAACTGCCTTCCAGTTTATAGCCTGCTACAGACCACCCTCCCAAACCCAGGAACCCCACTCGGCCTTCCTGAAAACACTGGAAAATATGAAGGTCTCTCAAAACACCATTATATTGGGCGACTTCAACTACCCTAACATAGACTGGGAGCATTACTCTAGCTCCAACACCCTAGCCCAAAGGTTCCTAGAATTTATAAACTCAACTGCTATGGAACAACTTGTTGCCACTCCCACAAGAGGGGAAAACATACTGGACCTGATCATCACCAACATGGGGACTCTATGCTCCAGGCCAGAAGTGTATCCCTCACTGGTAAGATCAGACCATAAACTAATCTCACTAGATATTCACATCCTGACCCCAGCCCCTGCCCAGAAAACCACAGTGAAAAACTTCTCTAAAGCAAATTTTACACTCCTCAAAACCGAGGTGAAATCCTTCAAAGCCCCCGGGCCTGTGGAAAATACGGCCCAGACCGCAGAATCCTTTATAAACGCTTTCTATGTACACCTTCAGGAATGCATGGATCATGCAATCCCAAATAAAACCAAGACCCAATCCTCCAAGGTTAGGCGTCCTGTCTGGTGGACCCCAGCCATAAACAAACTATACAACAGAAGGAGGAAGCTACTACATGATAGAGCAAAATCCCAAAAAGGGAAGGCATCTCTGATCAGTATTGGCAAAAAACTACGGGCACTCATAAAATCGTCTAAGGCCAGCTTTGAGAGAAAAATTGCACAGGACACTAAGGATAATCACAAGGCTTTCTTTAGTTATGTTAGGAACCTGGGTGGGAATTCCCAGATATGCTCAGAATTAGTCCAAAATGACAAAAAATCCACCGAACCCACAGACATTGCCAACATCCTAGTTGACAGGTTCAACGCAAACTTCTCCGCCCCTTCCCCACCAAAAGGGCAAATATCTATCCCAGCAGAGTGCTGCCCCCCTGACATCTCAGATGCTCAGGTAAGAGCCGCCCTCTCCAAAGCAAAAATCACAGCATCAATGGGACCAGACGGTGTCCCAGGCTGCGTCCTACATGAACTCCAAGAAGAACTAAACCCAAACATAAAACTACTGTTCAATCTCAGCCTTACTACAGGATATGTACCCAAAGAGTGGCATACAGCAACAGTGGTCCCTCTCCACAAAGGTGGTGCCTCAACAGATCCTGGAAACTATTGCCCCCATAAGCCTGACTAGCTTGGTCTGCAAAGCTATGGAAAGGATCATCATGGACCTCATAAAGATATTGGGGACCTACAGACACTGGATCCTACCCAGTTCGGCTTTGTTAAGGGCAGATCCTGCCTCTTAAACCTGGTCGATTTCTTTGAAACAGTCACCAAGGCCATTGACGAGGGGAAGGTGGTCCACACAGCCTACCTGGACCTTACAAAAGCCTTTGATACAATACCCCACTCAGGCATTATAGATAAGCTCAACAGCTTAAATATAAACCCCTGTGTCACTAGATGGGTTGCAAACTGGCTCAAGGACAGAACCCACATGGTTGGAATTGCTGGAGCCATGTCAGACTCCAAACCAGTTACAAGTGGCGTCCCACAAGGCTCAGTCCTGGGACCTCTCTTGTTCGGTATATATTTCTTGGAGGTACAGGCTAACGCGGAAGGACTGTGGCTGACCAAGTTCGCAGATGACTGCAAACTGGGTGCCATAATTGACTCTCCAGCCAACACAAGCAGCCTACAAAAGGGCCTCATAGAAACAGACAACTGGTGCCAGAGCCATGGCCTCAAGCTAAACGCCAAAAAGTGTATAGTCATCCCCTTTGGCAAAAACAAAGTGCCCACAAATTACCACATATGTGGTAATCCATTAAGTACAGAAGAAGTAATTTGGGACCTGGGTACCCAAGTTGATAGCAATCTCTCATTTGACAACCATGTGGCCAAAGTGGTTAGAAAAACATTTTATATAGCCCACCTAATCATGAAGGGATTCACATCTAGATCAGGGGAGGTCATCGTGCCTCTTTACTCATCCCTCATCAGGCCCATAATTGAGTACAATGCCCCTTTTGGGATGTAACTTACCAGACACCTGCAGCAATTGGAAAGACCCTAAAAGTACCTCACCAAGAGGATCAAAGGGCTGAAACAGATGCCATATGCTGCCCGGTTAAAGAAACTCCAGCTCTACACAGTGGCATACCACCTGCTCAGAGGCGATCTGTGCCTGACGTATAAAGCCATGTCCAACCCAGAATTAATGGACATGCTGCACCTCAGAAAATCCAAATTCCATTGAGCTACGTGTTTGAGAGACTTGAACCTCAGCACTGAAATAAATAGGACATGCTGGAGGGACAGATTCATAACCCAGAGGCTCCCTTCACTCTGGAAAAAAATCCAAGTCCAGGTTAGGCAGAGTCCCTCATTGACTCTCTTCAAGAGGAATCTTGATGAGTGGATGGGAGATTGTAGGTTTACCCCGGGTATCACTTCTGTGTCACTGTTAGACAGAGGCAGAGTATACTAACCTCAAAAAGGGGCATAGCAAAATTCATTTAAAATGGGTGGCGAAAGCCAAACACACTCTGGCTAGGCTTATAAATGCCCTAGGGTAGATAGCCTAGTATGAAACTATGAACCTATTAACATAAGAGACAGGCAACTAGAAAGACAATGAACTTTTAATATGCAGTTAAAGCAGAATGCAAGTAAAACATGAGGTAAAGAAAACAAACCACCGTATTCAAAATATAAAAAGGCAATAAAGTAATACAAAATACAACAAATAAAAGCAAACTAAACTTTCCTTCACAGCAAAGTGTAGCAGTGTCTGGATGAGCCTTTCTGGTAAAGCTCTGAAATGTTTTATTTTACCCCTTAAATAAAAGGTTTAGTTCCTAGCTCCAACCCCTCAGTTCACAAATGATTAACCTTAAATGACATCTTCTATCTTATGAATGAGTCCTTAATTGATCAGTTCTAATTTCTGCCTGACTCAGAAGAGACAGAGCTGTGGTCTCTTTTAAAGTTTTAATATGCAGTTAAAGCAGAATGGAAGTAAAACACAAGGTAAAGAAAACAAACCACAGTATTCAAAATATAAAAAGGCAATAAAGTAATACAAAATACAACAAATAAAAGCAAACTAACCTTTCTTTCACAGCAAAGTGTAGCAGAGTCTGGATGAGCCTTTCTGACAAAGCTCTGAAATGTTTTATTTAACCACTTAAATAGAAGGTTTAGTTCCTAGCTCCACCCACTCAGTTCATAAATGATTAGCCTTATGTGACCTCTTCTGTCTAATGAAGAACTCCTTAATTGATCAGTTCTTATTTTTGCCTGATTCAGAAGAGACAGACCTGTGGTCTCTTCTGAAGTTTTAATATGTAGTTAAAGCAGAATGCAAATAAAACACAAGGTAAAGAAAACAAACCACATTATTCAAAATATAAAAAGGCAATAAAGTAATACAAAATACAACAAATAAAAGCAAACTAACCTTTCCTTCACAGCAAAGTGTAGCAGTGTCTGGATGAGCCTTTCTGGTAAAGCTCTGAAATGTTTTATTTTACCCCTTAAATAGAAGGTTTAGTTCCTAGCTCAACCCCCTCAGTTCACAAATGATTAACCTTAAGTGACCTCTTCTATCTTATGAATGAGTCCTTAATTGATCAGTTCTAATTTCTGCCTGACTCAGAAGAGACAGAGCTGTGGTCTCTTTTGAAGTTTTAATATGCAGTTAAAGCAGAATGCAAGTAAAACACAAGGTAAAGAAAACAAACCACAGTATTCAAAATATAAAAAGGCAATAAAGTAATACAAAATACAACAAATAAAAGCAAACTAACCTTTTCTTCAAAGCAAAATGTAGCAGAGTCTAGATGAGCCTTTCTGGCAAAGCCTTATGCTTTGCAAAGATTTTTTTTCTTTTGTTGTTTAACTGATTAATACTGTGATTCCATCAGCGTGGCTTGTCTTTTGAGTTTCTCTTATTGTTAATATGAGTGGGAACAGATATCATTATGGCTGTACATAGATTTTGTAAATATCTCAGTATATGCTATGGTTTTTACTGGGTTTGGAGGTGCTTGGAATTTAGTCAAAGTGTTGCTTAATAGAGAGGGGGGCAGTCTTGGAATATTTTCTGAAGATTTTTAATTTTGCTGGATACCAGGGTTTAATGTTTGTTTTATACACTACTACATTATGGTCATATCTGACGAGTGAAGACATTACATTGAGTGACAAACTTCGTCCTCCCATGTTCATGAGTACAAGGTCAAGGATGTTTGTACTCCTGGTAGGAAAATGAAACAGTTGTTCTAGGATATTGATATTAATAAAGTTTAGGAATTGCTAGGCTTGTGCATGAGAAATGTTGTGGGATTCCCAATCTATAGAGGGGAGGTGACATCTTCCTGAATATCATATTGGGTTGAACAGTGTGGGACTCTAGTACATTGAGAAAGGTAGTATGGGTTTTCTGAGGCATGGACGGGGACCTGTAGGTTGCAAGGATATGGGATGAGACCCTGTTTATGGTGAGTTGCACGTCTGAGTTCTAGTGGGTCATACACTTTAACTAGATAGGATGTGAAGCTGATTTCAATATAGACTGAGACTACCTCATCTTTCCTTCTCTCCTATGAAGTAGCTGGTCTAAAGTGAGAAAGACATTATAACTTTGCATTGCTGTGAAACCCTCCACAACTTTAAACCATGTCCCTGTTACTACACAGATTTCTATACTTTCCAGGGAGAGGAAGGCTTGTAGGGAATGGAGTTTCTTGTAAGTTTTCTGGCATTGAGCAGTACTACCTTCAGATATTCCATTGCAGGTTCACTTAAGTCGGGAGGTTTATCAGTTTGACATTGGCTAAGAAAGGCAGTATGGGGGTGGAAAAGGTCTTTGCCAGTATCCAAAAGCCTAGTGGGGATAAGTGCAGACCATCTCTGTCAAAGCAGCATGGTCTGTCAAACATGTTCTTATAAGCCATCACATATTGCACCCCCTTGAAATGAAACCAGAAGCTAAGCCAATTCTTAAAATCAATCATTTTCTGTTGGTAACGTAGCATCATCCTTGGAAAAGGTAGTATGCTGCTCAGGGTTAGGCTTATACCTGCCTGAGGCACATATTCAATGAGCTCGATCATATCTTGCTTTATATAGTGAAGAGAAGTATGTCTCAGGCCATTAACACCCACATAGACTATTACAGAGACATACTGGTACCTGTGGGTTAATGACCTAAGTGGCTGTGTAACTTGATAGATCCTAGCCCCAGAAAGGCAGCTAACTGTGACTCTCTCCTTACTCAGTCTGGTGAAGGGGACATCAGTGTGCCTGTATAGAATCACCAATGACAAGGAAATTTGGCTGTGCACTGGTTTGCCTTAAGGGCTTAGTAGAAGAGCCATTGGATATAGTATTAATATGTGTAGCTGTGGATGGTGTTTTAGTAGAGTATTTACGTGATGGCTGAGGATCCATTCTTTGATTGTGCTGTGCAGGAGGTCTTAGTGTTTTAGGAAGTTTACCTGTAAGTGCCTCAGCATAAGTAGTTTTATGTGCAGGGTCTTTAACCTGTGCAGTAGGCATTGTGCAAGTGTCATTAACAACCTCTATAGGATTAGTTTTGGTTGTATGAGAGAGTTTTGCCTCCAGCATTAAAGGATTTTTATACCTCTCACATACTTTATCTGTTCTATTAAGAATAAGTGGGTTGTCATTGTACATGAGGCCATTGCTGGAATCCCTCAGAATATCCATCTCAACCAGACTAGCCACAGAGAGAGTCAGAAAGTGCATATCCATGGCTACTGATCTATTAGGGAGGAGTTAGGGGGATTTACATATTAAATAGGTCAATATGACAAGAAACTTGATGAGCAATGCTTAGCTATATGCAAACTAAATGCTCTAGTAGTTAAAATAATTTGTCTAGACAGTAAGGGTATTGTAAAGGAAGCTTATACTGCTAGAAATTGGCATCTACATAGATTAAAAGAATGAAGACACTTTTAGAATAACAGACCCAACAAGCCATCAACCAGCAATTCTCCACTCAGAAGGGCATAGGCTATCCTCTCCTGCCACAAGAGTGTAGCCCACAAACTCCCCTAATGTAAAATAACTGGTTTGGAGCTCAAGTGTTTAAATCAGAACAAAGACACATAGAATAACAGGAAAAATACGCCTTCACCAGCAATTCCCAGCTCAGAAGGGTGGAGGCTATTGTCTCCTCCCACAAGAGTGTAGGCCACAGACCTTCTCGATGTAAAGTGACTGGTTTGGATCCCAAGCCTTTAAACCAGAACTAAGACACTTTTAGGATAATAATTCACAGCTCAGAAAGGCATAAGTTATCCTCTCCTGCCACAAGAGTGTAGACCATAAACTTCCTAATGTAAAATAACTGGTTAGGAGCTGAAGTGCTTAAACCATAACAAAGACACTTAGAATATCAGGCAAAATAAGCCTTCCCAGCAATTCCCAGCTTGGAATGGTGGAGGCTACCCTCTCTTACCACATGAGTGTAGACTAGAAACCTTCTTAATATAAAACAATTGCTTTGGTGCCCAACCATTTAAACCAGAACTAAGTCACTTTTAGAATAGCAGACACAAAAAGCCTTCAAACAACAATTTCCAGCTCAGAAGGGTGTAAGCTACCTCTCCTGCCATAAGAGTGTAGACCACAAACTTTCCTTATGTAAGATAACTAGTTTGGAGCCCAAGTACTTAAACCAGAACTAATGAGCTTAGAATAACAGTTACAATAAATTTAGGCTACTAAAAGAAAATAATACATTCAGAGATTAAATGCAACTGAACACTTTAAGAACACAAATACAGTAAAAAAACAACTGAATAGAGGGAATGTTTTTAATAAGTGGGAAGGTAGGAAAGAGAAGACAATTCAAGTTTGGGAGACTAAGGGGGAGGGCCTTCCCAGTTGATCTTTCAGTTCTCAGTAGAATGAGCTGATGAGACTGGGAGGAGTGTCCAAAATCAGATTTATAGTAGGGGTGGATAACTAAAAACCTACCAAGTTTAGAAGCACAACAGCAGCAGGACAGGTATCTGGGGAAATAAATGCAGACAGAGACCAGCAATAGTCAGGCAAAGAACAGCAATTCAAGCAAGCACTACAGCTAAATAAAGATGACATTAAATATTTGTAGTTAAATGAGGAATGCCATTTCTCAGCTCCTCCCACTAATTAGCTATCTGTTATTCGCTGTCTGCAAAAGAATTGGTTTTGAACCTCTTAAAACTCCAAAAGCACAAAAACTTAAAACAAAATGCAATACAAGAAAAAAGATAAAAAATAGAAGTAACCAAACCTTAAATGAATAACTCATGTCCAAAATCAAATTCAGACAGAGATGAGGGTGGAGAACAGCATGTCAAACAAACACTTTGGTCACTGCATATGATTTTATCTATGCTCAGGAGGATGTTGCTTTCTTAGGACAAAACCTCTAAGAATAGTCTAGAAACAAAATCTATTGGTATATTTCTTATGCACTGGTTAAGGGGGTATCTATGTATCTATGGGTGTGATATGTTTGATTTAAGACTCAGTTTTATCCAATAAAAAAAAAAAAAACAACTAAAAATTATTATAAAACACATTCAATCTAATTGTATTTGTTAGAAACGTCTAGCAAGCTATAGAGAATCACTGAAGACTGATTCATTTTAGAAACTAATGAATATATTGCACATTACACTTTGCTTGATTGTACATTGCACTGTGGCCCACTGCAGTGCAATATATAGTTTTTTTCTATGTAATTAGTCTGAACTATTCTGTTATTGCTTCATTTCTGTATTTTCTGTTTGTGAAATGCTCTCCCAGGCTAAGCTTTTTTTTTTTTCCAAATATATTTTTATTGAATTTTTCAAACTTTTCAAACATACAAAGGAAAAACTGTAAGTTATTGCGGGAAGCAGTAAAATATAGGTATATATGCAACAGTTAGTGCAAAAACTATGCATTTAGAACACAGCAGTTATCTTACAGGGAAGCTTACATCTTAGAGACCAATATAAGCAGTAAAGATCCCCAATAACCTATTACAGTCAAAGTCTAGGGATACAAATGGAAAGTGGCTTGGAAGGAAGAATATATGACTGTCTTAAGAAGAAAGAAAAGCGGTAAGGAGGGTATAACCATAAAAAAACAACAATTTACACCATGTACTTCTATTTATACCATATTTACAACATATTTACACCATGGATGCCAGAGGATAACAAAATGATATAACAAAATATTTTGTAAAATCAAAAGTTACCATGTGATGGTAACAATGTCTAATGGTTATAGGGCGAGAAATGATACTGATGGAGGTTTTCCTGGAATGTAGTGTTAGAGACCCACAGTTTGGAAGATTATTTAGTTTGGATTAGGTCAAAAAGTCTACACCAGTAATTCTGAAAATATTCTTTTTTCTTTTTGTTATTATTGCATAACTTATGTGCATATATATATTTGATTGCCATTGATGTAAAGTTTTCCCAAGCTATTGTTGAGGGATTGACCCAGTTCTTGGCTATAAAATATTTGAGAATGGCACAGGCTGTAACACAGATGTGACGATGGATACCCTTAAGAGATTTAGGAATAATATTTAAAATCATAGTTTGCCAAGAGAATGTGGTTTTTTCATATCCCATTTTTTCCAACTGAGTTCTGAGAGAACACCAAAGTTTGTAAATATTCTTACAGCTCCAAAAGATGTGACGTATATCTACGTGTGGGAGGGAACAGAACGGACAGGTTAGGTTTTATTGTATCTGAATTTCAGTAAGACTGCTGGGGTATAGTAGTAATTGTTGTTTATCATAAGCTGAGTGTAAATTAGGTTTTTGAAGGGGGTTAAATTCAGAGTATTATTGATTGCTTCGCACTTAGACTCCATAGAAATTTCTCCTTGTATACCATCCCAATATTTGGAAAATAGAAGTGAATGAATATACTTGATGCTTGACACAAGTTTATAGGTGTTCAAAATCATTTTGTTCCGTAGGGAGAGTGATTTAATTATAGATTGTGATACTGTAATGTCTTGCTCCTTCACTCTATAGTAAGAGAATTTTTGTTTTATAAGTGAGCTAATTTGCCTTAAGATAGGATCATATTTGTTAGGAGCACCAAATAAAGCTTTGACCTCGGCAACATTTTTAGAGTTATAGAAGTGCCAAACTATGGCTTTCTTAACAATAGGGAAGTTTGTTAGAGCGATCATTTTATTATTGATTTTTAAGTTAGGGTTTAGGTGAATAGGTTGGAGAATGGGAATAGTATTGTGTAAATTTAAGGAGGTCATCAGAGTTTGAAAGATGTGAATTTTGTTCTTTAGTGTAGGCAAGATCTTGAACTTGTAGTCACCATCAGGTGTAAGAAAAGGGACAGCATATGGATTGAGTTTTAACGAATATATATAGTTGCACCAGATTTTGATCCAGGTTGGGTACCAAGTTTCAGCAGAGGGGTCATAGCAGGCTATTTAAATTAGACGGCTAGCATTAATGATGTTGTAATATAAATTAAAATCCGGGAGACTTAAACCGCCTTTGTTCTTTGGGGTAATTAGATTCCTGTATGATATTCTGGTTGATTTAGGGAACCATAAAAACTTTGAGATTGTGGTTTCCATTTTTCTGAAAAAAATTTTTGGAACGTTTAAGAAGATGAAGTTAAGATGAAAAAGGATTCTAGGCAAAATATTCATTTTAATGAAAGCAGATTTTGATAGCAAAGAAAGATTGATGTTTTTCCATCTAGTTAGATCATTATTTATCTGATCACAGACTCTATATAGGTTTGCTTTTATTAGTTCTTGGTGAGGGTGTGTGAAATTTATTCCTAGGTATTTAATTGTATATTTGAGAGGAATGTCAGACAGGGGGAAATAATATTCTAAATGGTTTGCAGGGTTTAATGAAAAAATAGATGATTTAGCAGGGTTTAATTTATAATTAGCAGTCTCAGCAAAAAGATTAATAGAATTTTGAATTTTATGAAGATCGGTGTTGGGAAGTTCAAAATAGATGTTTAGGTTATCTGCAAATGCAGAATAATTTATATCAATGTTGAAGACTTTTGGGATATGGTGATAAGTCTTTTGTTTAACCCAGAGAAGGAAAGGTTCCAGATATAAATTAAAAAGATAAGGTGAGAGTGGGCAACCCTGCCTAGTGCCATTGGTAATTTTAATAGGGTGTGATAAAGTTTTATTTATATACAGGGAAGCAGAGGCATTGTTATAAAGCATCTTAATAGTGTTGATAATCAGATCAGGAAAGTTAAATACTTTCATGGTTAGGTAAAGGAAGTCTAGATCAACGTTATCAAAGGCTTTGGTAGCATTTAGGGTGAGTGCATAACACAGGTGGTTATCACTTTTTAAAAACAACATTAATGTGTTTAAGGTAAGAGTATTGTCACACAGCTGCCTCTGTTTCATAAATCCCAACTGTTCAGGAGAAGTGACTGTAGCTATAACTTTCTGAATTCTATCAGCAAAAATGGTCGATAAGATTTTGATGTCAACGTTAATAAAGGTGATGGGCCTATAGCAGAGAGGGTTGGACTTGTCAGAGTTTGGTTTTGGGATGAATATTGTTTTAGAATTGTTCATATACTTATCAGTAATCCCTTTTGAGATGATATAATTATACACAGCAAGGAGAGTTTTAGAAAGGTGACGACTAAAAGTTTTATAAAATTCTCCTGTAAAGCCATCAGGACCTGGCGCCTTATTTGGTTTAAGCTTTTTAAAAGATAGCATTATTTCATTCAGTGTTATGGGGCAGTTTAGAAGGGTGTTTTGCGCGAAGGATAATTTTGGAACAGATAGCTCATTTAGGAATTTTTTGTGCATTTCATTTGGGGTCTGGTTTTGGGGATTATAGATTTCAGTGAAGATATTTACAAAAGAGTTAACAATATCTTCATTACTGTATAAGTTTTTCCCTTTCTATTTTATTTCATTAATATAGTTTGGTCCCTCTTTGATGTTTATGAGTACAGCTAGTGTTCTGGGGGGGGGAGGGTTTGGGCCCATTCCGAATATCTGTGAAGGAGTTTGAGTTCTAACAAGGATTGATTTTGTAAGTGAAATGAGTAAATTTTTTTTTGTATCACATGTAATTTCTTTTCATGTTCAGGAGAAGGTTATTGATGTACAATTTCTCTTTTTTTTAATAATAAGATGATTTTTGTATGAGTATTCCTCTGATGACCGCTTTGGCCGTAGCCCATTGGATATCTAAGGGGATGGTGGATTAACAAGATTCTGCATCAAATTGTTTCAGATAATCATTAATTTCCTGCAGAACATCTTTTTTAAGAATGTTACTGTTTAGTGACCAAGTGGGACTACTACCATTGCGATTCAGGTGGTGAGTGGGATTAATACAAAGTGAGACATTCGAGTGGTCGGATATACATCTAGCCTCAAGGGCAAAGTTTGTAATTTTGTTTGAAAAGATATCAGAGACCAAAGAATAATCAATTCTGGACCAGACTTTATTCGAAGCCGAATAAAACGTGAACTTATTTAGCTCTCTGTCATGGTCAAATATTAAAAAAGGGTCAACTAAGTTGAAGCTATTTATCAAATCCTGAATAGATGCAGTTACTTGCGAGGGCTGTTTCCTGTTTTTATTTGAACTATCATTCAAGGGGTCCATGAGTGCATTCCAGTCACCACCAATAATGAAAAGATGATTAGGAAATTGAAGTAGTAGATTGTGTATTTCATAGAAGAATAAGTGCTGGTTTGTACAAGGGCTATATAGGTTTAAGTAAAGTAAAGGGGATTTTACCTGAGGGTATGAGCAGGAAAACAAACACCATCTACCATTCGCGTCAAATTTAGTATTTAGCACTTCACCAGGAAAGGATTTTTTAATTATTATTACAGTGCCTTTTGATGCAAGACTATTCCCTGCTGATATCACAAGTTTAATCCAATTTCTTTTTTTAATATTATCCCATTGAACATTTGTCATATGGGTCTCCTGTAAAAAGACGATGCTGTATTTATCCTGAAAAATCAGGTGCATAACTAGTTTCTTTTTATTGATTTCTTGATGCCCATTTACATTCCAGGAATTCACAGTAATCATCATAATTAGATTCAAAATGTAGACATATGCTAGGATAAACTAAGAAAAAAGCCCTACCAGGGACGATGCAATTAATAAACACATTTTTTTATATATGACAGAAAGTGCAATGTGGTAGTAAATTGTATTCTGGCATCCATGCTCCTTACCATAAACCCTGTGCCTAACCACCTGTCTCCCTGAGTCATTTTTGAAAAAGTTTTAGATAGATACAAGTGATCTGTTTTTAAATATTTTCCCTTATGAAGAATAATACAAGAACAGAGCAGGGAGACATATAAACTAACATCAATAGTCCAAGTGCCAACAAACATTGGACAACTACACCATCATGCCACTCCCAAAAATGTTAAGGAATATTGAAAAACATATGTACATAGAATAGACAGTTAAAGGCAAAGTGACGTTCGAGTTAGGAGTTAAAGGAGATAAAACAATACCACCATAAGAACATAATACATACAGCATTTTTTTTTAGATTATTGACCTCGAAAATTTCCATGCAAATAGGCAAGTGAGGTTGGAGTAATATAGACAATAAAAGTTACTAAGCAATTGAAACCAACACAATTTATAACCAGAGCTATTAATAACCATTACAGCAGATAGTAACGCAGGTTCTATTTATGACTGGCATAGCAGTAAGTACCATCATAACCTAATACTATGTTTTGGTCTCCTGTCTGAAGAAGGGACAGTCAACTTAGATAAGCTCTAACTGAGCATACTGCTCTAAAGGGAGGTTAATGAAGGGGGTAATTATAACAAGAAAAAATTACAGGTTAAATATATACGTCAACAAACAGAATAGCTCTGAGTAATGTAAATACATTTTTTACCTATCTAGATATCTAGCTGGGTTTACTAAATATGCATTACACCCAGAATTACATAACAATAGGATTAAAGAAGGAAAAACAGAAACAAGAGCATTAATCGACAACCTAAGCAGATAATTGGATTTTCACTAAATGCAGTTCACAATAAACTACAACTCACATATCATGACTAACCAATAAAAAACACAGTTTAGCCAGCCTTTTTAGCAAGAAAGCAAGTTTTAGCAAGCCGGGTAATTAAACCAAGTACAAGCATACAGCATATCAAGCTCACTAGCTCTGTAGATCCACCTTCATTGAGAGAAAGAACAAGCCATCCATATCATGCACTTTCAGTATAGAATTAAAACATCATGATTCATGAATTATGATTGAATCATGGTGAAAGTAGTCAAAATGTTAATTTGTGTTACCATGCAACAACAGATAAATTTCAAACTTGAAGACATATTTTCAGTAAAGGTAGCACAGCTGTGAAGCAGACTAATGGATTACTAAACAGACAATTGTCTTTAGCTGTCTTTAAATAACTTTTGACAATTACATAGGCATTTTATTTTACTCACAGAGTCTGGGTTTGTATCACAAACACTTTCACAATGAACACTTAAACACACACCTAAATACTAAATAGAAAACTAAATGTGAACACATAAAATACTGTTTTTGAAAAACTGAAAGGCACAGAAAAGCATGCCTGAAGTATGGCATTGTAGTTTTGCAACATGACCAACAGATGGCAGCTACTATACAGTTTGATATGAAAGACTTCTGACAAAGTGATGTATTTGTATTGCTAGAAAAAACCTATATTGTAATAAATTCATTACTTAAACATAAGATTAGGCTGCTGAATTACCCTGACCAGAGTCCTTTATAGTCCATTTAAATTACCCCCATCCTGAAGTGTCCAGAAAGTGTTGTTTTAGATCCATTTCTTCTTCCCTAAGCTCTAATTCATATTAGCATTCCCAGAAATGCACTGCTTCTTCTTCTTCTGTTGTGACCTCAGACCTCGTGATGTCATCGGCTGATGTTCCTGTTGCATTCTGGGTAATGGAATGTTGAAACGGCCCTGGGAGCTTAGGGAACCCTTGCGGAGCTCTAAATAAGGCCTCAACAGGCCACAGGGAGCCTTGTGCACTGATACAAATGGGACAACATATTGCTGAAGAGCTAGAAAGGAAAATAAAAACAAAAAAAAAGCCAGGACATCCAGATGATGGTAAAATAAGCTGGGAAGATGACAGGGTAAGTTAGAATCAGTTAGCAGTGTTAGAAAGCCAGCAGAGATAGGTTTTTGTAGGTGTATTCATCTTGGTTATACTATTTGTTAGTCTTAACAGTAATCCATAGCTTTTAAGCATATACTGTATTATCTTGATTATATTATTTTATTATTTTAACAGTATATCTAGTTAAGCAGGTAGTTCCTTGAAAGCTTGCATAAAAACTTTTTTTGCTTCATCTGCAGAGTGTATTAGGGACTTCTGATCCCCATAGCTGAAGGAGAGGATGACTGGGTATTTCATCTGGAAACATAAGTGTTTTTTGATTAACAAAGCAGAAACAAGAGCTAGAGCTTGTCTTTGAGCCTTAATGGGCTGGGGTAAATCCTGTGCTATTGTAATCCTGTGACCTCTCCATGAAATGTTACTTTTCTTTTTTGCAGCCATGAGGAGTGTGGTAACATGTGCAGCATTTAGTAGCTTTGCATAAATCTGCCTAGGAACACCCTTATCTTGTGATCTTCGTAATGCTCTATGAGCTCTTTCAATAATGATTTCTTTAACTAAGATTCTATTTTCAGTAATGTGTTCAAAAATCTCAGTTAGTATGACTGGTAGTTGTACTTGGTCAAACTTTTCTGGAATGCTATGTATTAGAATGTTGTTTCTCCTACTGCGTGCTTCTAAGTCTATTATTTTTTGCTGTAAGTCACTAATAATTTTGTCATTTGTATTTACCTTGGTTTGTAAATCTTGTATTTGCTTTGAATTCTCCTCAGTTTTCTTGTCAATAAGATTAATTCTGGATGCAATTTGGTCTAGATTAGAACCAAATGAATTTAATTTGTCTGAGAATAATTTGAAATCTTCATGCAAGGGCTGTAATGCTGTTTTAAGGTCATCTAGTGAGAGAACAGACTCACCTTTAGATTTAGTGGCTCCTTTATTTAAATCCTGTGTTGATTTATTTATTATCTGCCTCTTAACTGTTACATCCTTTTCAGGTGACGTTAGAGAAGATAGTTTGGTTTTAGAAGTTATAGCATCCATGGATTCTTATTGGTTAGCCATCATTGGGTGAATTAAAGTGTAGGTTTAGGCCACAAGGGAGTGACTTAAAGAATTCTCCTTTAACTTTTCGTGTTTAGAACTCAGAACTCAGTCCTTCAGAGAAAATGATGCCACCATGCGGTTGCGGCCTTCAGCCAGTCACTAGAGGTAAGCCATTGCAGAAAAATGACAAAATTTTACTTTTTAGACCAAAATGTTGCTATAGGTCTTTTCCATGAAGTGTGGTTTAGAAGAAATATTCCTTTCCTGTTCAATTTGGTGCCAGATGCAGGTTTTTTTTGAGCGGATAGTTTTGGTTGATACAGGAGCAGCAGAAAGTGTGTGTTCAGTGCTCTGCGGCCATCTTGAACCCCTCTCCCAGGCTAAGCTTGAAATTGATCAATATTGATCAGTGCAATACCAAGGCAAACAAATATAAATAAATAAATAAATAAATAAATAAATAAATAAATAACTGCTAGTGTGATTTAGGATGTTAGCATCTTAGAAACTACAGGCATTCTGCAAAAAATGTTTTGAAGGAGTATTTGCTGTATATGAAATTTTAGATGAAATGTGATTTGATTAAAACTATTTAGGTTAACTTTTTAGATATTTTTGATATTTTGCAATTAGATAAAAGGAGTCTTAGATTAAAAAAATATATATTAATTATACGCATAATGTGTTGACATTATGTGTTAGGATAGTAGGATGTCAGTATACTGCTTGTCGAAGTTGTGCTTGTTCAAAAATAATAGTACATCTATCTATATCTATATGTATGTATGTATGTGTATATATATATATATATATATATATATATATATATATATATATATATATATATATATATATATATATATATATAAATGGGTCTAGGACTCTTAGCACGAACACACTTTTCACTGAATTGCTAATGGACGGGCATACTTACACGAAAATGCTTTTCACAGAAGCAGCATTTTCGCGTAAGTATGCCTGTTGTTCCAGTCGTAGTACAGTGAGGATAAGGGAAAATTATTTTTTCCCCACTATAGTACGATCTCGGAGTGAGAATATTAAAGTAGGGGTGCTGTGGGGGGTGCAGTGGGGCTTGCCCCCTGCGTAAAAGTAGATTTATTAATGTTTTTTTTTTTTTTAATACACTTTAGCGAAAGCACTTTTTTTGGTGAAAGCACTTTCATTAAAGTGTGTTCGGTGATAGTGGATTCGTACTGTTGAAGTTTCGTTCAACAGTCCTAGATCCACACACACACACACACACACACATATATATATATATATATATATATATATATATATATATATGTATATAGACATATATATTTATTATTATTTATTTATTTATTTGAGATTTGTTTACCGGGTTTGTCTGACTGGGTCTACAGAACCCATTTTCAGCAGAGGCCTGGGAAGAAAAGCTCCACATACAGTACAATACAAATACAGTATAATCCAATACAATGCAAATTACATTAGAAATACTATACAAACATAAGCTGAAAGAACAAACTATGTTCCAAGATGTTACAATATATGTGACACATTCAGACAATTCTATATAGTTAAAACATTATAGACAATAATAGTCACTCTCACCATACACAGTATCCAAAAAATACTACGTAGGTAGTGCAATGTATGCCATTGACAGTTATAGTACATGAAAAAATAGAATGTTAGTTTCAGTTAGGAAAATAATAGCCAGAAAGTTAATGATGCAGAAAGACATTGAGAGAGTTAAGAAGAATAGAAGCAATACAGCCTGACAGTAGCTTAAAGATATGGTATAAAAACAGAGAATGAGTTAGGAGAGCCTTAGGATCTTGCAGACTATAAGGGAGTGAGAGGAGGATGAAGCTAGTGTGGAAGAAGAAGAAGAAGAGATGAACATTAGGCAGGCTTTATGCAGGAGCAGATCCATGTATTTTTGAGATGATTTTTCAAAGAGGCTTTGAAATGGGTTAGGCCAGGTAGAGACCTGGTAGCTAGATGTAGCGAATTCCAAAGTATAGAGACAGGGTATGAATACAGAGAATGACCTGGTTTTCTTGTGGGTTTTGAAATAGCTAAGATATTTTTGTCTTCTGATTGTAGGGATCAATGTGGTGTGTAAGGTGTGAGTAGATTGCCTAGTGCAGGGCAGGCAGTAGGCTTGAAAATAAGGTTGTGCAAGGTGGATAGCTGAATAAAGGCAAGCTGGATGGAGAGTTCAAACCAGTGTAATTCTAGGAGTGGTTTACAGTGGTGTGTGTGATATTTAGAGTTTGTGGCAAACCTTGCAACTTTGTTGAAGCACTGTTTTATCTTGCTTAGGGTAGAAGTATGTTAGTTAGTTAGTTAGGATAGGGGCACCATAAAGAAGGGAAGGAGGTAAAAATGTTTTTGCAAGGGTAGTTTTGTTTGCTGCAGCAAAGACATGTTTGTTTTTATATGAGTCCCAGTTTCTGATGACTTTTTTCATATTTTGCTGTATGTGGGGATCAAATGAAAGTTTTTTTGCCAATGATGACACCTAGAAGTTTGGTTTCCTGCACTATTTCTATGACAGTGTTGTAATTTGCGAGGATGTTAAAATGATCAGTGATAGGGGAGGTGTTTTGGAATGAAAGAGTACTAGTTTCATCTTCTCTGGATTAAGAAAAAGTTGGGCATTTCTTAGCCAGAATTTGACTTCAGTAAATGATTGTTGAGATTTTGAAAGCAGTCCTGGTAGTGATTGAGCAGTACAGATTATGGTGGAATCATCAGTGTATTGAAAAAGGGTCCCAGGGTGAGAGGCAGTGTGAAGGTTGTTTGTCAAAATATTGAAGAGTATTGGTCCTAGGATGGAGCCTTGAGGGACTCCAGTAGGATTGTGGAGAAAGGGTGAGAGTTCATTGGACCATTTCACTGCTTGTTTATGATCCTTGAGGTAGCTCTGAAACCATTTTACTTTGTTATGTGAGAAGAATAAGTTAGTGTGTTTAATAGTAAGGGGTGATACACTGTGTCAAAGGCCTTGAAGAGATCAAGGAATACTGAGGCTGTATATCATCTTGCAGCTCTGGCCTTGTTCACAGTCTCTGTACAATATAATAGGGCTGTAGCTGTGCTGTGGCTAGGTCGGCAGCCATGTTGGGTTTTGGTTAAAAGATTGTTTTGCAATAGATATTGCATTACCTGCTGATGGATACCTCTCTTGAGAATTTTGGATAGAGGTGACAACATGGATATAGGATAGAAATTGGATGGATCAAAAGAGTTGGCTTTTTTGTGGATGGGGGTGATGTGAGATTGTTTCCATATGGTAGGTACATCTGACTCAGATAAAGTATTTATAAGGATACTGATTGGTTAGGCAATTGAGTTAGCAGCCAGTCTGAGGCAGTGTGGTGGAAGATTATCAGCTAAGGTAGAGTAATGTTTTAGTTTTTGTAACAGTTTCTTAATGGTGTCAGTGGCTATGGGCTGAAATGAGAATGGGGGTTGTATGACATTTTGTTGAATAGGGCATTATTAACGACAGGGTTATTAGTAGCCGATGGTCTGGGGTTAGTGTATGAATAGGTTGAAGGGTGGGGGGTTCCAGCATTAGGGGTGTTAGTAGGTCTGATATTGATTTTATGAAGTACTTGTTAAAGTTTTTGGCTATTTGTGATGGAGGGGTATCAGCTGATAGGGTGTGCTCTCCATTTGTTCCAGGGTTAAGTAGAGAATATATGGAATGCCAAAATTTACTGGGGCTGTTTTTATGATGGAGTTGAAGCTGGGAATAGGATGACTTCTTATCTCTGTTGATTTTTTTTGTCACTTTGTTACATAATGTATTGAAATGAACATGGTTTTGTTCATTTTTGTTTTGTTTCCAGGTTAACCAGGCTGGTCCCTTTGCTTCATCAGGTGTTTACATTCTTTAGAGAGCCATGGTGCTGAGTTTTTTTTTATTCTTTTTATACAAATGGGAGCTAGGGTATTAAGTATGTGAAGGAAGGTGTTATTAAAGTATAGTACAGCATCATTAAGAGGTAGTTGTTTAAGGAGTGTCCAGTAAATTTCATGTAGGAGATTGTTGAATTTGTACTGAGAAAAATTAGTTGAGCTCCTAAATGATTTTACAGTGTATACTCTTATTTGTTGGGAGTTTGTTCTAAGGGAAAAAGCTGGCAGATGATCACTCAGGGAGCTAGACAGTGTACCAGAAGAGGGGTAATTGGCAGAGTGGGATACTAGGATCCAGTCTGTTGTGGATTGGCAGGGAAGATCTTTGCTGTATCTTGTTGGAGTATTGATAAGCTGAGAAAAAAACATACAGATTTATACTATTTGTTGGAGAGTTAGAAGCTATGTTTTGCTATGTCTCTTAAGATTATTGTTTCTCAGTTTATTGTTTGGGATGTCCAGGATAGAATATTTTCCAACACTGGTATATTGTTACCTGGTGGGATAGATATTACTATTATGCAAATTCTTTTTGATATGTTGAGGTTCATAAAAGGGCTTAGTACTTTTAGATCTATCTTATTGCAAAGTTTGGAGGTATTAATTCTGAGTCTTTTACATTGGGGTGTAGCCATGTTTCAGTAAGGGCTAGTATGTCAGATTTATTTTGATCAATCCAGGCATGCAGTGGGGCTATTGTATTCCATATACTTCTAAGGTTCAGAGTAAGTATGTTTAAATCTTTGGGTTTGCTCTTGTGGTTAGGATTAGAGGGTGGGCCACGGTTAGGATGCATGTTTCCACATTTGAGTAGATTGGTAATGAGGAATGAGTACCATTGGAAGTGTTTTTATTCCTAGGCGATGGTAAAGTAGAGTAAGATTCAAAGAATTATAGTATGGCAATGAGAATTCAAGGTGATGGATGCAAGAAAAAGCAGATAAGCTTGGTTATATAAAAGAAGGTAAGGTGTGAATGAAATGTGGGTGTGGACAAGGTAGAGTATATAATGGGATTGTAGGAATGAGGGGGAGTGGTTGGTTTGCATAGGATAAGAGTAGAGGTGCTGGGGATGGGTGGGATATGGGGGAAGGGGAGGGGAGCAGAGTGAGCCAATCAAACGGAGCAGGAAGACCCCCCCCCAATGATCTACCACCATAAACAATCAGTGAGGTAGAATGTTCATGGATACAAGGACAAGGTGTCTGAACTCTAAATACTTGACTCTAGTCACAGCATCTACTTTTATAGTTATGGGGTTTTCAATGTCTTTCCAGGGATATATTACACTGAAGAGTAAAATATGCTAAAGAGTTAATATAGCTTCACCTTCAGCAGTAAAAGCCCTATGAGTGTGAGTGAGCAGGTCCGTCACCACCATGCGGACCTGAAGCGACGTAAGCAAGACCAGTTGACCCAATGGATCCAGGAGGCCCGGGATATGCCCAACGCCCCACTACTGAGTAAGTTACATTTTACTTATGTATGTAAGGAATTCAACTAGCTGATACCATGGAGATGTGTATCCCAATATTACTTGTTTTGTATTACAGCTGCAGGTGTCCGGTCTATGAATCGACAGACACATGACCGCAGGCTGGTGCGGCTGCGCCACCATGCAGGTTAGTAACCCCACCTAGTAGTTGTAAATAAATATTATAGTGTAGCATGTAGCAGAACACTGCAGTGTATTGCTTAAAAGTAATAGAATGTGCAAGCAGCAAGTAAAAGTCTGCAGGTATGGCTGCAACAAGTTCATCAGTATGCAAGTGAAATTGGAAATATAAGTGATATAAATAAATAGTGCTGTAATACAGATGTCCCACCATTAATTAAATGTAGTATAACCTGCAGTAGTCTCAAGAGTACAGCTTCAGAATCTGAGGTAATCACATGTGAGATATATCCCCTGTTGAAATGCTGAATCATGACAGAAGTGAGGCTGCTGGAAAGTGTTGGAATCCCACAGGTCTAATATGTGAACAAAGCCTAGAAGTACCAACCTGAACTGTGAAATTGCAGGATGTGTGAGAGTGACAGAAAGGGTCATGTATCAATGAATAAAGTAGTAATAACACCTGAATATATAAGCATCAGTGTGGTTCTACAGAACTAAATGCATGTGGGAATTAAAACTTAACATCCCAAACTGATGTCAGTGTGTCTGACTCTTGAATGTTCAGGCCAAAATCTGTATATGGTGATCACAGTCAACAATTTGCAGATAGAATGAATGATTGTCTGACATACTAAACATCCATAGTTGTCCCCTGCCCTGTCATCAAAGTGTAGCAGGATGATGTATCTGATCAAATTCAAAATAACTAGGATAGTGATGTATCTGTAACAGGTCTAGCATGACAGTCAAGTAAAAATCATTTGGAAACTATCACCCACAAGTTAATTGTGTTTCTATTACAAATGTATATCAATGTATAAGTTATGAGTGTGTCATCATTTTCTTTCTCCACCCCACCCTATAATTGCAAATTAAAAAAAAAAAACACTAAATATTGGTATGTGAACATTTCATTAACCATGGACATTTGTCCTGTTTCAAAAATATATGCATGTCTGTTGTTGCATGTACCCTGGTCATACCTGCAAACCTACAAACCTGATGGCCTGTTGCCATTAATCAACCCTGCATGTTGTTCGATTGTGTATTTCCGTTCAAATAATGCATGTGATATTGATATGCCCATTGTTCAATGGTGTTAATATCTGGGTGTTTGTTTAATGGGAATACCAATGCATGCTGTTACAACTAATTTGAATGGAATAATATGCCACTAACCCAAACTAACATAACATACACACAAACCTAGAACGCTTGGGAAGGCAGGTCCCAGCAGACCCACCTCTCCCACCTCAGCTGGCGACTGCACCTGGCACTAGTGCCCAGGCCAGACCCTCCTCCGGTGGCCCTGTACCACCTGCGGGTGGAAGCGCTGCAGGGGATGGGGCCCATCCCCCCTCTGCAAGCGTGGCCGGACGAGCACATCCACTCACCCTCCAAGGTGTCCGGTCTGTGGTGCGAAGGGAGATCCAAGACTCTGTTCTTGGGCCCCTACGCCAGCTTGAGGCGCGGGTGGCACAGCTTACGGGCTTGCCCGTTGTCCCGCCTGCACAGCCCCCAGCACAGCCCCGTCCTGGGCTGTGAAGGAACAGTGGCAACTGCCTATGGGTGGGGATATCATTTCCACTGTTGCCATCTGTGGGCTCATGTGTCTTGGATATCCCAACCTCCGTCCCCGTCAATTGTGTAACCCCCCCACATGTGTCATACACCGCCCCTGTATGCGTCTTGTCTGTTAACCTACACAACCTAACTCCCCAGCTATACCGACTACCTCACCTGACATACCACTCTCACCTGATAAAAAAAACAAAAAAAGGGCACTCTGTACCCACAAAAAAATTATGCCCCATACATAGCTGTCCATGTTGCACACATGTCCGCTGGAAATTGAAACTGTTAATTACAATTGGCTGTACAACAGGTATTAATGTCGTCCTGACACCTCTCTCAGGGGTGGAATGTTCCAAATTTCACACCAAATTGCATACAAATGCACAGCTGTTGCTGAGAAAGACATGGGCAGCTATGGGCCTCACCTACATCCTTCCTGCAAATTCCAAGCTTGTTTCCCTACTGTCTTATCCTCTTTGTGACCCCTTTTCACCACTTTCCTGTCACCCCTTTTTCTTTTCTTTTAAAGAAAATAGCGCGGGTGTGCTTAAAAGTGCCTTTGACACTTTTGATTGACAGGTCCTGTACTCATTTCGAAAGAAAAATAAATATCCACTGTCAGTCTCAAACCCAGGACCTTGGTAATACTAGTCTGTATGACCTACCACTAAGCCATGACTCTCATACAAGAGCATAGTGCTAAAATATATATAACATGTAATAGTAGGAATCAATATAAAGGCAATATAGGATGTGTACTACCCAAAGCATGTCAGGTAGATTTTTAATGCCTGAATTACTGGATTCCCATACTAGTTTAGTGTTCATGGAAACAGCCCTGCTAATTGTTAGCTTGTACATAATAATGTAAGGTAATGTACATATATGAAGGTATGTATATGTACACATATATATATATATATATATATATACATATATTAATACATATGAAATATAGTAGTAGGTGTCAGTACCCATACACACTCACTACAGGAAACAGTGAAGATAAATGCAGCAACCAGAATCTGCAACACAGCCTGACTCCTGTGAGACCTACTAACCCCTTTAACTGCTTAAAGGTGCCTCCAGCACTTTGATTGATAGGCCCTGTACTCAATTTGAAAGCAAAATATAAGCATACTAGTAGGCCCTACCACAAGACCATTGTAACACTAGTCTGTATGACCTACCAGTAAGCCATGACTCTCATACAGGAATATAGTGCTAAAATAAGTAGAACATGTAATAGTAGGAATGAAGATAAAGGCAATATAGTATGTGTACTACCCAAAGCATGTCAGGCAGACTTTTACTGTCCCAATTACTGGATTCCCATACTAGTGTAGTGTTAACAGAAACAGCCCTGCTAATTGTTAGCTTGTACCCAATAATGTCAGCTAATGTACATATATGAAAGTATGTATATGTACATATATATATATATATATATATATATATATATATATATATATATATATATAGCAATACATATGAAATATAGTTGTAGATGTCAGTATGCATACACACTCACTACAGGGAACAGGTGAGAGAAATGCAGCAACCTGAATTTACAACACAGCATGAAGCATGAGAGACGTACTAACCTTCACACTCACAGAACACTGTCAACAGCATACCAGCATGGTCCACGCCCTTACAATCTGAAAGGGCAATGCCTATCTCACATACCCTTTTATAGCACTGTCCTGAAATCACAGTGAGACATGCAATAAGTACACAACTGGCTGCATGCAATTAGCAAATGCTGCCTTACAATTGGTGCAGAGGCCATCACATGGACCTATGCAGATACCTACAAAAGCATCCAGTACCCACACTCCACACATGCAATACATTCATTGCACAAAACCGACAGAGAAAGAGAGAGAGAGGCAGAGAGAGAACAAAACAGAAATAAAGACAGCCAGCAGCAAAACCAGCAGCAGCAGCAGCAAACAGCAAGCAGCAAGCAGCACCACTGACACAGCAACAGCTGCCACAAACACAGGTAATGCAAAGTAGCAGGTTAATACTGCGTTTACTGTGACACCTCCAAATGTAGCATAGTTCACTATCTATAGGTATGTCCATGAGATAGATTGTGTGTACATAGTCCTGAAATATATACATATGTAATATTGCTGTACATGTTGTCCATACTTAAAACTTCCATAGCTTAGAACACAAGGCCAGTTATGCATATGATGCAGTAGTTCCCAGGGTCAGTAGAGGTTCCTCCTCATCGGTGTGGGACCACTGTGTATGTATGGCACTGTTCAGGTACATATCCTGTAGTATGGCCAGGGATTAATATCAGTCTGTAATGTGGTGCTATGTCCTCTAGGGGTGAACGTATCACATATCCAGGGATACCATTTTGTAACAGTGATGCTATGTGTTCTGCAATGTTGAGGGTGGCCCTCACCTGGACATGTGAGATGATAGGGAGGTTACAGTCATCTGTGATAACTAATTCCACTTGTGTAGGAGAATGGGGGGGGGGTGCCTGCACCTAAACTGTCTGCAACAATGTTGCCAATATCTGTGCATGTGGTGAATGTGAAGCATCTTAACACTGCTGACCACAGATGCCTTGCCTTCATGTGAATCTGCCCTGTGCTGCAGTAGCCTCCTGCTATTGTTATACAATGTGCCTGTATCTGTAGTCCACTGGACAGGATAAATAAGTGGTGTGCATACGGTCTGGGTTAGATATGTGTGTGCACAGTACATGCACTATGTGGGATGTCTGTGGTAAGCTTTTGTAAAGGGGCCAGCAGTGTGTGTTGTGGCTTCCACTGGCCCAGTGGGCTGCATGGATAGCATCACAGTCCTAACTAGTGAATAACTGTGTAATTACATGCATACATAGCAAGGTAGTGTACTGTGCTTGTGGTGTTGTTGGGATATGTATATCCAGGCTGAGTAATGTGTGTCCACATCACAGGGTTGGATGGCAACACACATACAGTATGTAGGGATGAACACCCAGAGTGTTTCAGACGTGTTGCCTGTGCAGAAATATCTGGCCATTACCTGTGCATCCACCACAACACACACACATGCAACATATGGCAGAAGTACTATAGCAGTACACATAGGTTCATAGGTTCATACTAGGCTATTTGCCCTAGGGCATTGATAAGCCTAGTAGAATGTGTTTGTCTTTTGCCACCCAATTAAAATTTATGCTGCTATGCCCTTTTCCGAGGTTAGTATACTGTGCCTCTGTCTAACAGTGACATAGAAGTGATACCCGGGGTACACCTATGATCTCCATCCACTCATCCAGATTCCTATGGAAGAGAGTCAATGAGGGACTCTGCCTAACCTGTACTGTGAGTTCATTACAGAGTGAAGGGAGCCTCTGGGTTAGGAATATGCCCCTCCAGCATGTCCTATTTATGTCAGTGCTAAGGTTCAGGTCTCCTGAGCGTGTGGCTGTATGGGACTTTGATTTCCTGAGGTGCAGCATGTTCATTACTTCTGGGTTGGACATGGCTGTATATGGCAGGCACAGATTGCCTCTGAACAGGCAGTATGCCACTGAGTCCAGCTGGATTTTCTTTAACTGGGCAGCATATGGCATCTGTTTGAGCCCTTTGATCCTCTTGATGAGGTACTGTTGGGCTTTACCAGTTGCTGTAGGTGTCTGGTTAGGTACATCCCAAAAGGTGCATTGTACTCAATTATAGGCCTGATGATGGATAAGTAAAGAGGCACAATGACCTCCCCTGCCGTACATGTGAATCCCTTCATGATTAGCTGGGCTATATAACATGTCTTTCAATCCACGTTGGTCATGTGGTTGACAAATGACAGATTGCTATCAAGTTTGTTCCCCAGGTCCCCAATTACGTCTTCTGTACTCAATGGCTTAACACCTATGTGGTACTTTGCCACCAATGTGGAGGTGTGGGAATCTGTGATGAATATTGATACCCCCCCCTCCTTTGTTGTCTGGTCCAAGTGTTGGGGCCGACAAGAATGGTAACAGGTATAACTTGTTAGTGCTGGTGTGCTCCTGGGAAACCTGAAACAGGTTTTTGTTACTGCACAGATATCGATGTCCATAATGCTAAGTAGAGTTTTGAGTGCGTGTATCCTGAGGTCTAGACTTCTGGTGTTGAGTAGCATCACTCTTAGTTCCACATCCTTTGTGATACGTATGGATGTGGGTTTGCCTTATGAGCCTTGCCTAATAAAGGCACTATGGGTGTAGCAAGAGCCTCTGCCAAAATCCAAAAGGCCAGGGGTGACAGGTGCAAGCTGTCCCTAGCAAAGCATCGTGGCTTGTACAGCATATCACCCCAAGATGACAGGCATTGGCTCACCTGTGAATGACACCAGTACTTCATTGAATTGTTGAAAGGGATCATCTTGCCTTGATATTGTGGCATTATTCTTGGTGAGGGTAAGATGCTACTCAAGGTCAGGGTCATACTGTCATGGGCTACATGCTCAGAGAGCTCCTTTCTGTCTCATGTCATGTAGTCCAGAGAGGTATGTGTCCGGTCATTCACACCAGCATGGACATTGAGTGAGTCATACCTGTACTTGCCTTGGAGTTACTTGAGTGTTTGTGTTATGTGGCGGGTCGTAGTGCCTGACAGGCTGCACACTGTGACCCTCTCCTTGCTAAGCCTGGTGAACGTGATGCCAGTGTGCCTGATGATAGAGGCACCTATTACAGGTGTATGAGGTGTGTTGTTTACTGTTAAGGGCTGTGAGTGTTCAGCACATTGGCTTTGTGAGATATGTGTTGCACGTGTTTGTTTCTGTGGTAGTGGTTGCTTGGGTGTCCGCTTTGGAGGTCTCTGCTGCATAGGCAGATCTGTAGTCTGAGCCTCCGAGTATGTTGTTGTGTGATTATGTGTTAGTTTTGCTGTTGTGGTAGGTCTATGTGAGACTGGAAGTGTAGTGAGTGTGGTTTCCTTCTCCACTTGACTGGTTATGGCAGTATTGAGTAGAGAGAGCCTAGCCTCCAGTTTGGTATATGGTTGCATCACTCACATGTGTTTGAATTTGTTGTTAGGAGGAGGGGGTTGTCTGTGTACATGCAGATGTTATAACATTGCCTCTGGATTAACACACTCACCAGCTGGACTGGAGAGGAGACTGACAACTGACCTTTGGACATGCTAGAATACTATTGTGAATTCCGTAATAATTGAAAACAAGGTCCAGTGGGGAGTGAGGGTGTACTGATATTACTTACTACTGCTGACTGATATAATAGCTTCAGTGAGCAAGTGCCAGGTAACTTAAGTGCAATGTGTTACAATTAAGTAAATGCAAAAATGACAAGCAGTCACTTGCTGTCATGTGTAACAAGGAAATATGTACAGTAAGCAATGCAGATATCAGTAGTGAGTCACAGAAGTGCTGAGAAGCTGTGTATTATGTGGAAGTAGCGTACCAGTGAAATAACAAGCTAACAGATAACAAGCATATAAACAAAGCTAGATTCAGGAGGCTTGGATGTAGTGTTTGCTACAGCAAACAAGGTGTACCAATGTCAGTAAGATACAGCTCAGATATGCAGGCACTATAAACCTGAAACCAGAAGTTCCCAGCTATGAATGGCAGAGTACAGCCTATTCTCACACAAGAGTGCAGACCACAAACCTTGTTAATGTTAAATACCTGGCCTGAAGGCCAACTGCTTATACCAGAACTAATACCCTTGTCACTGGGCTCTCAATCAGCAGTTCCCAACTTAGAAGGATACAACAGCTGCTCCACAACCAGATGTCCATGGGCCAGGGCGATGGTGTGCGTTTGCGATGTCGACGTGGCCGTATGCCGGCAACAGCACCAGCTGGCAGTGGCCGCAGACGACAACAGGCCCACTCACGCACCTCAAGTGCCAGCACCAGCCCCAGCAATGCTGGGTCTGTGCTGTCATCAGGACGCCCCAGGAGACCACGTGCACGTGGCTCTGGACAGTCCCAACAGGGAACTGTGTCCAGTCAACACACCCCCGCTTCCGATGACAGTACCCAGTCTGGGTTAGTACCGGATACGGTCTGTAGCACCCCTGCCAGGCATAGGTACCATGTCCGTGCCCACAGACACTGATCTGGATGACCTGACAGGTGCAGTCTGCGGCTGTCCACAAAACCCTGTACATGGCAGCCATTATGTGGGACTGTGTGCGTGCTTACACACATGCAGAAATTTAACACCTAGGGCAAACACATACACACACACACTGCACCAACACTGGCCCACCCTGTACTGCTGCCCCTCACAAACACACATACACACACATGTCAATTGGTGTTACTAGTGGCTGGCTTGGGCATACCTAACCCACTCCCTGTGCATATGATGACACTGTGCCACCTCCTGCATACTACAACATTGGTGCAGGAAAAGGTAAACACGTTGCTGATGCACAGGGTGACTACATAGATGTGTATTAGTAGTAACATGTTGGTAACTGTTCACTGTTCCACTATGATTGTGTGTATATCCCAGCATTCCTGCTGCAGTAACTGTATGAATGTCCTGAATTGTTATCTGCACCCATACTACTTACCAAAGTGTACCAGCTGCACACCATCACATGCTACCATTGACTATGGGAATGTGCATCATGTGCTGTTATGTAGATTCAGCTATATGTATCTGTTCTGTCACACATGCATTTACACACACCCTGCTACCCCCACACATGCACACGCTCATCTGCCATTCCCATTATTTATTACCCTACATGAGTAGCTGTCTATACATGACAGGTACACATTTGAAAAGTGCACTATGTGGATTACTACCGATTTCCTCCTCTCTACCTGTACTCACAGGGTGCAGGCAACCTCATTAGTTTAAAAGTGTTATGTGCATCATGTACTGTGGTACCCTGATTGCCACATCAAACATGTTTTCCATACGGAAATGCACACACAGAAACATCCCACATCCACACACTTGCCACATTCAGGCTTCAAAACACTATCTAGGTATATTCTGGTACATGTGCGTGTTACAGTAGCATGTAGCACTATACTGAGTACTGGCAGTTGTCTGTTGTCATGTTGTTTGTATAGAGTAAAAGGATTGTTCGTTTATCCTACTTCGTTTTGTGGACATTACTTGAAGAAGTGTTACCTTACATGCGTTATTGGTACCAATACCTTCTCTTTTGTTGTTTTGTTTGTATAGGGTGCTGTCAACATCACTGTTTGTTAAGGGAAATGTGCACCCTGTAGTGCATAGCCCCATTTGGCAAAAGCCACATCCCACCCCCACCATTGTGCACACACACTAACCCCACCCACAGTAAAACACATACTTTCCATTTGCAAGATTCAAACCCCTACCTAACTGTGTTATGACACTAGAGGCAGACACATTAGCAGAGTGTGCTTTTTGCATTACTGGGAGAAGTCCTTTCTAATGCTGTACTTAGAGGGTGCTGACATCATCTGTGTTTAGAAAGAGGGATGTGCACCCTGTAGTGTGTTCTCCCAGTTGGCAAACTTTTTCCTCACAGCATTATGCACACACACAAACCCCACTCATACTAACACACATACATTCCCTTTGCAGGATTCAAACCCCTAGCTAACCATGTTATGACACCAGAGAAAGACGCATTAGCGGAGCGCGCTATACGAACTACTGGAGAACTTTAATTCAGGTAATATAGTTATAGAGTGCTGACATCATCAGTGTTTCAAAAGGGGAATCTGCATCCTGTAGTGTACTGTCACAGTTGCTAATAGGGGCATTTCCCACACACACATCAATGTGTTTGAGGTTTGCATATGTGGGGGATCCAGTACTCCAGTGTGATTAGTATATGGTTCGATTGCAACAATGAGGGATATACTTCAAGTGGTGAGCATTTTGTACTCATGTTTGTGATGATCAGGTCTAGTATATCTGCCCCTCTTGTGGGAAAGTTGACTACCTGTTCCATAGCTAAAGAGTGTCTGAACTATGGGAACCCTAGAGCTTGGATATTGTGGCTTGAGTAATGTTCACAGTCTATGTTTGGGTAGCTGACATCACCCAGTATGATGGTGTTTTCATAGAAATCTATACTCTCCTGTGTCAGCATGAAGGCTGTGTGGGAGTCCTGAGTTTGAGAGGGTGCTGTAAGAGCTCCTCTGTCTCTTTCCATGTGGTCCAGGGAGGTATGTCTCAGGTTGTTCACACCAGCATGGACAATGACTGCCTCATACTTGTACTTGCTGTGGAGTGACCTGTGTGCTTGTGTTATGTGGCACATTCTATCACCCGACAGGTAGCTAAATGTGACCCTCACCTTGCTCAGTCTGGAGGGCGGGACCTCAGTCAACAGCTCATGTCAAGCATGTTCACACTCCTCATAAATGATGTGGAAACCTTCAAAGCCCCCAGGCCTGTTGAAAATATGGACCAGACTGCAGATACCTGTATAAAGGCATTCTATGGACACATTCAGGAATGCATGGATCATGCAATCACATATGAAAGCAAGACCCAATCCTCCAAAGGCAGACATCCTGTGTGCTGGACACCAGCCATAAACAAACTATACAATAGAAGGATGAAGCCACTACATGATACAACAGACTCCCAAAATGTGAAGGCATCACTGATGAGTATTAGAAGACAACTACAGGCACTCATAAGATTGTCTAAGGCCATCTTTGAGAGAAGATTCCACAAGACACTGAGGATAATCACAAGGCTTTCTGTAGTTATGTTAGGAACCTGGGTGGTAATACCCAGATATGCTCAGAGGTAGTCCAAGATGTCACACGAAATACCAAACACACAGACATTGCCATCATCCTAGTGGACAGGTTCACTGTTACCTTCTCCCCCCCACCACACCAAAAGGGCAAATATGTCTCCCAGCAGAGTGCTGCCCCCCTGACATCCCAGATGCTCAGGTAAGAGCTGCCCTCTCCAAAGCAATAAACACTGCATCAATGGGACCAGACAGTGTCCCAGGCTGTGTCCTACATGAACCCCAAGAAGAGCTACACCCAGACATAACACTACTGTTCAATCCCAGCCTCACTACACGATATGTGGCCAAAGAGTGGCGTACAGCAACAGTGGTCCCTCTACATTCAGGTGATGCCTTAACGGATCCTGGACACTATTCGCCCCATATGTCTGAATAGCTTGGTCTGCAAAGGTATGGCAAGGATCATCATGAACCTCATATATATAGATATTGGGGACCTACAGACATGTCACCATACACAGTTTGGCTTTGTTAATGGCAGATCCTGCCTCTCAAACCTGTTTGATTTCTTTGAAACAGTCACCAAGGCCACTATCAAGAGGAAGGTGGTCTACACAGCCTACCTGGACCTTGCATAAGCCTTTGATACAATACCCCACTTGTGCATTCTAGGGAAGCTCACCAGTGTACATATTAACCCCTATGTCACTACGGATATTGCACAGTGTCTCAAGGGCAGAACACACATGGTTAGAATCGCTGGAGCCATGTCAGCCTCAAAACCAGTTACAAGTGGTGTCCCACAAGGCTCAGCCCTGGGATCTGTCATGTTCATTATATATTTATCAGAGGTACAGGCCAACATGGAAGTACTGTGGCTGAGCAAGTCGCAGATGACTGCAAACCGGACGCCATAATCAACTCTCCAGCTAACACACGCATCCTCCAAAAGGGCCTCTTGCAAACACACGACTTGTGCCACAGCCATGGCCTCAAGCTGAATGCCAAAAAGCGTATAGTCATCCCCTTTGTCAAACACAAAGTGACCACAAAGTACCACATATGTGTTAATCCATTAAGTGCAGATGAAGGAATTATGGACCTTGGGGTACACAGGTTGATACCATTCTACCATTTGACAACAACATGGACAAAGTGGTTAGGAAAACATTTTATATGGGCAACATCATCATGATGGGATTCACATGTAGATCAGGGGAGGACATTGTGCCTCTTTACTCATCCCTCATCATGCCCATAATTGACTACAATGACCCTGTCGGCATGCACCTTACCAGACACCTGCAGCAACTGGAAAGACCACATACATACCTCAACAAGAGGATCAAAGGGCCCAAACAGATGCCACATACTGACTGGTTAAAGAAACAGCAGCTCTACTCAGTGGCATACTGCCTCTTCATAGGCAATCTGTGCCTGACATATAAAGCCATGTCAAACCCTGACTTAATGGCCATGCTGCACCTCAGAATATCCAGATCCCATCAGGATACACGCTGGAAAGACTTGAACCTCAGGAGTGATATACATAGCACATGCTGGAGGGACACATTCATAACTCAGAGGCTCCCTTCATTCTGGAATATTATCCCAATAGAGGTTAGGCAGAGTCACTCAGTGACTATCTTCAAGAGTGATATTAATGACTGGATGTGACATTGTAGGTTTACCCTGGGTATCACTTATGTGTCACTGTTAGGCAGAGGCACAGTATACTAACCTTGGAAAAGGGCATAGCAAGATAGATTTACAATGCATGGTGAAAGCACACACATTCTGGCTAGGTGTATAAATGCCCTAGGGCAGATATCCTTGTATGAACCTATGGACCTATGTATCTTGTTCACCATTGGCCCTATGTGCTGTTAATCACCAATGCAATCTCAATACTATGGTAGCATGTGCAAAGGTCAGTTGTCAGCCACCTCTATGGTACAGTTGTGGAATATGTGAGTCATGTAGTAATGTCACAGCTGCCACATGTACACAGTCAACCCTATCCCCTACCCATGGATGTACAACACATGTATGAGATGGAAACACATGGCCAACCTGTGGACTAAGCACTCTGAACCCAGTACTGGCATAACCTGTCAGGTGGCATGAAATACTACAGTGACTGCAATACCAGTCTGATGTGGACCTACACTGACAGCAATACAAGCACGGAAACACACCGGGCCATTCGTGGAGCCTAAGGATAGCATCCTGCATGACTGGCAGACACCTCTGCAGCTGGCACACAGGCATACGTTAGGCCTGCACACAGCTAACACATAGCACACAAATCCTGTGTGCCAAACAAGCACAGTCTGTACAGCTATACAACACTACTGCTGGTTGTGTTAGGTACTTTAATTGTCCAGTACAGTGAGGACATGCTCACCAGGCTGGACAAGGTGAAGGTCACAGTGATATGCTCATGGGGCACTATGGTCTACCACATAACACAAGCATACAGGTCAGTCAGATGCATGGACACATATGACTCAGTCATTGTCCATGCCACTACAGCTGATGTGTGATGTCCCTCACTGGGATACATGATAGGGAACATGGAAGGGATCTCTGAGCAAGTGACACAGGCTGGTAGAACCCTGACCTTGGTTGGCATCAGACCCTCACCAGGGATGCTGACATATTACTGAATGCTAATGAATTACTGTAGCTACAACACCCTAGCTGAATGGTTCTTAGCATGCGGTCACTGCATTGCTATGGAACAACGTCTTACCACTCCCACAACAGGTGAAAACATGCAGCACCTGTTCATCAACAACATGTAGACTGTATGCCCCAGACCAGGTGTGTATCCCTCACTACTAGGCTGATAGCATCTACATCTCACACTGTATATACACATCCCACATAGAGCACCTGCACAGAAGACCACAGTCATAATGTTACCCTGTGCAAATACCATGTATTCACATGTGGCAGGCATCACACATGGTAACTATTGAAGGTCACAGGTACATATGTGTATTTGGCACACACATACATCATGTGTGCATTGCCATAACTGGTTTAATCAATGTCATGCATTATTGTGAGAGACAACCCGCACACATGGGCATTCTGTGTGGGCAAAACACACGTGACATGTCTGTAATCAAAAGCCATAAATAATTGTGATATCGTTTAGAAAGGGGTATGTGCATCCTGTAGTGTGTTTTCCCAATTGCCACAAGGGATATTTCTTTCATACACACTTACCCCCCTTCACACACACTTGTTGGATTCAAACCCCTACTTAACTATGTTATGACACTAAAAACGGACGCATTAGCAGAGCGCGCTATTCGCATTACTGGGAGATTTTCTTTCTCCTGATATACTTATAGGGTGCTGACATCATCAGAGTTTAGAAAGGGGAATGAGCATCCTGTGGTATGTTTTCACAGTTGCCAAAAAAGATGTTCCTTACATACGCACTTACCCCCCTTCATATACACTTCCCACCTGCTGGATTCAAACCCCTACCTAACTATGTTATGACACTAGAGACAAGCACATTAGCAGAGCGTGCTATTCGCATTACTGGGAGAGTTTCTTTCTCCTGATATACTTATAGGGTGCTGACATCATCAGAGTTTAGAAAGGGGAATGAGCATCCTGTGGTGTGTTTTCACAGTTGCCAAAAGGGATGTTCCTTTTATACACACACACTTATCCCCCTTCACACACACTTGCCACATGCTGGATTCAATCCCCTACTTAACTATGCTATGTCACGAGAGATGGACACATTAGCAGAGCATGCTATTCGCATTACTGGGAGATTTCATTTCCCCTGATATACTTATAGGGTGCTGACATCATCAGAGTTTAGAAAGTGGAATGAGCATCCTGTGGTGTTTTTACACAGTTGCCAAAAGGGATGTTCCTTTAATACACACTTACCCCCCTTCACACACACTTGCCACTTGCTGGATTTAAACCCCTACCTAACTATGTTATGACACTAGAGACGGATCCATTAGCGGAGCACACTATTCGCATTACTGGGAGATTTCTTTTCTCCTGATATACTTATAGGGTGCTGACATGATCAGTGTCTAGAAAGGGGAATGAGCATCCTCTGGTGTGTTTTCACAGTTGCTAAGAGTAACATTTGGGCTAAGTGTGTGAGCATGCCCAGTTCAGCCTTCCCATGGCATGTTGTGTGAAAGATGTCTCATTTATCTAAGTGTGTGAGCATGCCCAGTGTGAGCTTTCCATATGTTGAACTCTGCAGCCCATCACATTTGTGGATGAGTGTGACCTTCAACAAATATCTCCAGTTTATGGTTGTGTGTTCTGTGCCATGTTGTGTAGTTACTGTCCAAATGCTTTTTGTATGAACACAACAGGGATTATACTGTGCCTGCAGGTTTTGCATGGGATACTTTGCATACAATTGTCAACATCCGTTCATACTGACCTAACACTGTGGTATTGTATAGTGTAGTGGTTCCGTACTTTCACTGTGGTGGACAGTATCCTGGGCTTTAGTCCTATCACTGCTTTACATTTCCATAGTGTGCACAACAGCCTGGTTAGGGTCCAGTTGTGCACATCTGCACAAAGGCGGTGCCTCTACAGACCCTGGTAATTACCGCCCCATAAGCTTAACAAGTTTAGTCTGCAAAGCTATGGAGAGGATCATAATGGAGCTCATAAACAAAGATATAGGGGACATGCAGACATTGGACCCGTCCCAGTTTGGCTTGGTCAAGGGCAGATCATGCCTTTTGAACTTGGTCGACTTCTTCAAAACAGTCACTAAGGCCATTGCTGAGGGAAGGGCAGTCCATACAGCCTACCTTGACCTTGCAAAGGCTTTCGACACAATACCCCACTCGGGTATTGTAGAAAAACCTACCAACCTAAATGTAAACCCGTATGTCACAAGATGGGTTGCAAACTGGCTTAAGGACAGGACCCACAGGGTTAGAGTTGCTGGCGCTATGTCAGACTCCAAGCCGGTCACAAGTGGTGTCCCACAGGGCTCAGTCCTTGGCCCCCTATTGTTCGTCATCTACTTCTCAGAGGTACAGGCCAATATGGGAGGACATTGGCTGACAAGGTTTGCAGATGACTGCAAACTGGGCGCCATACTGGACAGTGCATCAGACACGGATATCCTTCAGAAGGGACTCACGGACACTGATAGCTGGTGCCAGAGCCATGGCCTGACGGTAAATGCCAAAACATGTATAGTCATACCCTTTGGGAAAAGCAAGGTAACCCCAAGCTACCATATAGGTGGCAATCCTGTAAGCACAGAGGAGGTTATCATGGACCTGGGGACCCAGGTTGACAGTGGCCTTTCTCCTGACACTCACGTTGCTAACGTGGCTAGAAAGACCTTCTACATTGCCCACCTGATCAGGAAGGGATTCACATCCAGATCTAGTGAGGTCATTGTTCCCCTGTACTCTTCACTTATCAGACCAATGATCGAGTACAATGCCCTATTCTGGATGTATCTCACCCAACATCTGCAGCAATTGGAGAGACCCCAAAAGTCCCACACCAAAAGGATAAAGGGTCTCCAACATCTGTCATATGCTGCCAGATTGAAGATACTCCAGCTCTATTCAGTCACATACCGTCTGCTCAAAGGTGACATGTGCCTGACATGCAAGGCCATGTCCAACCAGGAAGTAACCACCTCAAAATCGCCAAATCCACCAGAACCACTAGGGCAAGTGACTTAAACCTTAGCAGGGATATAAGTAGGATATATTGGAGGGATAGATGTACCACTCAGAGACTCCCTATGCTGTGGAATACAATCCCGGTCCATGTGAGGCAGAGCACCTCACTGGCTCTGTTCAAGGGGAATCTTTACCTGTGGATGGGAGATCATAGGTTTACCCTGGGGATCGTCTCTGTGTCACTGCTGGACAGAGGCACGACAAACTAATGGGCACAGTATTGTTTCCATATAAGGGGTGGCGTATGCCACAAAACTCTGGGCTGGGCTTATAACTGCCTTAGGGCAGATAGCCTAGTATAAACCTATGAACCTATGAACCTATCTGACCATGTTGCATTATGTTCAGATATGAACTACTTACAACAGCCTCATCCAACATCAGTAGTGTATTCCACAACATAGGTGTACATTGGCAAACACTATTGATGTGCCCTAAGCCATTTCTAATGCTAGTTAGAGAGTGTGTTTGTCCTTCGACATATTGTAAGTGTAGTTTGCCATGACATATGTCTTGTTTAGTATACTGTGCCTCTGTCTACCTGTGACATAACATTGATACCCAGGGTAAACCTACCATCTCCCATCCACTCATTAAGATTCCTGTTGAGGAGAATCAATGAGTGACTCTATGGATAACCTGTACTGGTAGTTTACTCATGCGTGGGGGTGGCTTCTGTGTTATGGATAATGCAGTACAGCTTGTCCTATGTATGTCAGTGCTGGGGTTCAGGTCCCTCATGTGCATAGCTCACTGCCATTCACTGCCATTCAGATTGTACAAGGTGCAGCATGTTCATTGATTCCAGCTTGGACATGGCTTTCTACATCAGGCACAGCTTGCGTCTGGGTGGCCAGCATGGCAGTGTGTGGAGTTGCACTCTGTTTAATCAGGCAACACATTACATGTGCTCCAGCTCTTTGATACTCCTGGTGAGGTACTGTTGTGGACTTTACAGTTGATGGAGGTGTCTGCTGAGGTACACCCCACAGGGGCTGTTGTGGTCATTTGTAACGCTGATGAAGGATAACTGCAGAACCATAATGACCTCCCCTTATCTAGATGTCATAACCTTCATGATTAGGTTGGTATATGGATTGTTTCTGTTAACACTACAGTCACATGTTTGTCCTATGCAGGATATCTATCACCTTGTGTACCCAGGTCCATCATTACATGTGAAGTATGTAATGGGTTAACACCTATGTGGTAATTGGTGGTCACTTACTGTATATCCACAGAGGTTGACTATACAGTTTTCTCCATTTCACATGCTGACATGGCTATGGCACCGGTTGTCTGTTTCTATGTGGCCCTTTTGTGGGATGCTTGTGTCAGCTGGAGTGTCAGATATGTTAGGCGGTTTGTAGTCCTCTGCAAACATGTTCAGGCACAGTCCTTACATGTTGGCCTGTACCTATGGGGCATATATACCAGACAGGGAAGGTCCCAGGACCAAGCTTTGTGGGATACCTGTTATATGTGGTTTGTAGTCTGACATGGCTGCAGCATGTCTGGCCATGTCAGTTCTGTCGTTGGTCTGGTTTGCAACCCCTCTAGTGACATTGGGGTGTATATATAAGCTGGTGAGCATATCTATATTGAACACGTAGGGTATTGTATGGAAGGCTTTGAAAGGTCCAGCTACACTGTGTGGACCACATTGCCCTCATCAGTGACCTCAATCACTGTTTCAACTGAGTCACACATGTTTAGGGGCGGGGTCTGCACGTCATAAACCCACACTGGGTAGGGTCGGGTGTCAATAGATCCCCAATATCATTATGTCTGCAGTACATGCTGTTCCTTTCCATAGCTGTGCAGACCAAGCTTCTCAGGATTCTGTGGTGGTTGATTTTAGTATCCATTCAGGTGACACCTTTCTTGAGAACACCCACTGTTGTTGTACACTGCTCTTTGGGTACATATCCTGTGGTAAGGCTGACATAATGTCAGGGAGGCAGCAGTCTGCTGGGAAAGATATTTGGCATTATGAGGGGGGGGTTTGCACTGCACCTGTCAGGATGTATGTTGGCAATACGTGTGTGTGTTTGGTATGTTGTTTGTAATATTTGTGTGATCCAGAGCATATCCAGGAATTCACAACACGCTTACTACCATCAGTTGCATCAGCCTTGGGGTTATCCTTAGTGTCCTGTACGATTTGTATCATAATAGGTTCATAGGTTCATACTAGGCTATCCACCCTAGGGCATTTGTAAGCCTAGCCACAGTGCATGTGGCTTTTGCCACCTGCTATGTGAATATTATGGCCACTTATGATTTACTTAGCTGTGCCTCTGTCTGGACATGACACAGTAAAGACCCCCAGTGTACATCTACAATTATCCATCCATTTTGCTAACTTCCTGTTGAAGAGTGCCAGTGAGGGTCTCTGCCTAACATGTAGTGGTATTCTGTTCCAGGGTGTGGAGAGACTCAGGGTTAGGTATCTGTCCCTCCAGCACATCCTATTTGATTATGTGTTAAGGTTGACATCTCTGACTCGCACAGCTCCGATGGCTTTGATTTTTCTGGGGTGGAGCATGTCCATTACTTCTGTGTTGAACATGGACTTGTACAACAGACATACAATGCCTCTGTGTTGGCAGTATGTGACTGCATTCGGCTGTGGTGTCTACAGCCAGGCAGCATATGAGATATAGTTGAGACCCTTTCTGACTCTTGCTGAGGTACCTTTGAGGTCTTTCTAACTGCTGCAGGTGCCAGGTAATGTACATCCCACATGAGGCATTGTATTACAATATGGTCTGATAGGGGAACAGTATAGGGGCACAATGACCTTTGTTGACGTAGATGTGAATCCTTTCATGATACAGTGTCCAATATAGACAGTCTTCCTAGACAAATTGGCGATGTGGCTGTCACATAACAGGTGACTGCCCACTTGTGTCACTAGGTCCCTGATTACTCCTTCCACACATAATGGTTTACCACCTATGTGGTAATTTGTGTGTACCTTGTTTTGTATTTGGTGGTACATTCATACTGTCCACTGTCTTCAGGACAGTGGGGTGGGGTTCCTGTGTGTGAGAGTGTGGTCTGTAGCATGCTACAGACTGTGCAGCAGTCTTGCCTACAGTTAGTTGCACATGGGTGGACTGCAATGACATAAGCATTGTCAGTTAACTGGACGTATGGCTGTCTGTGCTGAATATGGATACTCACCCTCCTTTTATGTTTTGTTACAGGTTTTGTGGCCATAACACATGATATGTGGTATTACCTGGTAGTGCTGGTGTGCTGTCACGAGGCTTGCAGCAGGTTTGTATCACTGGACAGACATCAATGTTCTCCATACTGGGGAGGGCCTCAGGAGCATGCATATTGAGGTTTACACATCTGGCATTGATCAGCATTACCCTTCTGTTTCTTTCCAGTTTTGTGTTCGATGGTGGCGGGTTGCTCTTTTCGGCCTTGACTATGGGAGGATCTCTGTAGTTTGCAAAAGCCTTAGGCAATATCCAGACGCTCATGGGTAACAGGTGCAGGCCATCCGTGGGACAGCAGCATGTCTCACTATGGAGTCACCTATTACAACTGTATCAGGCATGTTGTTTCTCCTTCTGTCCTGTGACTGTTTGGCACACCAGCTTTGTGTACTATGTGTTACATGTGCTATGTCTGGGGTTTGTTTTATTGGGTGTCTGCTTTGGAAGCTTGTGTTGGTGTTGTGTGTTTGTAATTAGGGCCTCTGGGAATGTTTTTGTGTTTATGTGTTTGGTTTATAGTCGTTGTAGGTCTATGTGGGACTGGGTTTGTGGTGTATGTGGTTACCTTGTCCTCCTGACTACTTTTGACAGTACTGATTTGGGGTGCTCAGGCCCGGTTTGGCTACCTGGTTGCATCTATCACATACATTTGTATTTATTGGGGTGAGTTGTTGTTGTGTGTGTACTTGGGACAGGTGTCACATTGCCACTGGATTCACAGATTATACTTGTTTTGCCTGGCCTTAGTGGATTGTATGTGTGGACACATTTTATTGCCATACTAGTGATCACTGATTACTTCACTTTTCATGTTTGATCTATCATGTGGTAGCTTCCTCATTCTGTTCAATGGTTTGGTAATTTATGGTGTCCAGCATGCCAGATGCCTGGGTGTATGGCATTGTGTCTTGTTGTTTGTGATTGCAGACTCAAAGCACTCTTGGCTGTGTTCATGGTATGCCTGTATAACATGTTCTGCAGTGTGTCCCATATTCTGGACCTGCACAGGGCTTTTCATGGATTCCACATTGGTTTGTAGGGGTGCAAGCTATGCTTTATACATGTGTTTCACTGTGGTAGTCTGGCCAGGGACTGGGGTCGTGATGTGTAACTACAGTGTGAGTACTCTATGGTCTGGTCTTACCAGTGAGGGATACACTTCTCATCTTGACATCCGGTACACATATTTCTGATTATCACATCCAGTATGCCTACCCCTCTTGTGGAAGTGTTACATTTTGCATGTCCGTTTTGTTTGATGGAAACTGGGAAATTGTCTACACTTGTGTCAGTGCTAGTATAATACAAAGAGTATAGTGACAAACACCTCAAAAGCTGACTTCACACTTCTTTGGACTGAGATGGTATCCGTTAAGCCCACTGGGCCAGTGGAAACCACAACACACAATGGTGACTCCTTCACAGACACTTTCTACGGACATCTCCGAGATAGCATGGACCATGCAATCACAAATAAAAACATGACCCTCTCCACCAAGGGAAAGTGGCCTGTCTGGTGGACCCCAGCCATAAACAAACTGTATAACAGATGAAGGATACTAATGCAAGACAGAGCTACATCTCCTAAAGGGAAGGCAGCTGTGAGCAGCACTAGTAAAAAGCTACATTCTCTCATAAAGACATCCAAGGTCAACTCTGAGACATAAACACCAAAGACGATAAAGATAACCACACTGCCTTCTTCAGTTATGTCAGACACCTGGGTGGGAACCCTCAGATATGCTCTGAGTTGGTACACAACAACATATATTTCAGTGACCTGACAGATATTGGCAACATTCAGGCAGACAGGTTCAGTGCAATTTTCCCCCTCCCTCACCCTCAACAGACAATAGTTATCACAGATGAATGTAACCTCACTGTCATCTCAGATGTCCATGTGAGAGCCACACTCAGCAAAGACAAGAACACAGCATCAATGGAAAATGATGGTATCCCCAGTTGCATGCTATGTGAAATCCAGAAGGAGCTAAACCCGTATATACAAATGCTATATAACCTTAGCCTTGCTACAGGATATGTACCTGAACACTGGCGTACAGCAACAGTGGTCCGACTCTACAAAGGAGATGCCTCCACAGACCCTGGGAACTACCACCACACAAGCTTAACCAGCCTTGTCTGCAAAGCTATGGAAAGAGTCAGTATGGAGCTCTTAAACAGAGACATTGGTGACCTACAGACCCTTGATCCCACCCAGTTCATCTTTGTACAGGGCAGATCCTGCCTTTTGCACCTAGTTGACTATTTTGATACTGTCAGTAGGGCCATTGATGAGGGCTACGCAGTCCACACAGCCTACCTGCACTTGGCTAGGGCCTTTGACACAATACCCCACGCAGGCATCATAGACAAGCTCAACAGCTGAAATATAACATCATATGTCACAGGATAGTTTGCAAAATGGCTAAGAAACAGAACCCATAAAGTCGACATTGCAGGTGCTTTGTCAGATTCAAAGCCAGTCACAACTGGTGTCCCACAAAGATCTGTCCTGGGACCCCTCTTATTTGGCATTTACTTTTCAGATGTGAAAGCAAACATAGGAGGGTTGTGGCTGACAAAGTTTGCAGCTGACTGCAACCTAGGCACCATAAGTGAATACATCAGCCGGCACACACATCCTACAGAATGCCGTCACAAAGACAGATAGCTGGTGCCAGAATCATGGCCTGAAACTGACTGCAACTGATGTGTAGTCATCCCCTTTGGGAGGAACAAAGTACCCACAAATCAATACATAGACAGCAACCCACTGAGCACAGAATACAAATCAGACACCTGGGGACACATGTAGATAGTGACATCTCGTTTGACACCCATGTTGCCAAAGTGGTTAGAAAGACTTTCTATCTTGCCCACCTTATCATGAAGGGTTTTCCATCCAGATCACAGGAGGTCATTGTACCACTATACTTCTCCCTTATCAGGCCCATGATTGAATACAAAGCCCTATTTGGTATGTACCTCACCCAGCACTTGCAACAGCTGGAGAGACCCCAAAAGTACCTTACCAAGGAGATCAGGGGTCTACAACACATGTCATATGCTTCCAGACTAAAGGAAATCCAGCTTTATTCAGTGGCATACTGCATACTTACAGGTGACCTATGCCTGACATACAAGACCATGTCCAATCAGGATGTGGTGGACATGCTCCACTGCAAGCAATCCAACTCCACCAGAACCATGGGAGCTGAAGATTTGAACCTCAGCACATACATGTATAGGACATGCTGGAGGGACAGAGTCATAACTCAGAGGCTTCTCACACTCTAGCAGAGTATCCCAGTTCATGTTAGACAGAGTCCCTCACTGACTCTCTTCAAGAGAAGTCTGGACAACTGGATGTGGGATTGTAGTTTTACCCCAGGGGTCCTCCCTGTGTCACTACTAGACAGAGGCACAGTCAAGGTATTCAATTATGTACAGGGGTCATAATGTGTCACTACTAAGTGAGAGGCACAATATTCAGAATCTATTCTGTACACTTATTACCACTATAAGGGGTGGCAATAGCCACATCACTATGGCTAGGCTTATAAATGCACTAGGGCAGATAGCCTAGTAGTAAACTATGAAACTATGGTGTATGTGTAGGTATTGTCAGTCAAGCAATATAATGTCATTTGGGGGGCTTGATATCTTCCTGTCTTCCAACAGTTTTTTGTCTATTCCTTCTAGCATGTCAAGGGATCAGTTGCTAGTGTCCTCTCCTGCTCAGCTGGTGAACCTGGGAATATTGAGGCAATGTTACAATTGACTCATGTACACAGACAACCCTGTCCTTCTCCCACAAAACACAAATGCATGCAAGAGATGCAACTATATAGCCAAACTGGAGGCTAAGCTCTCTCAACATAGGACTGGCAGGACCAGAGAGGAGGACAAGGTGACCACACACACTACAAACCCAGTCTCACATAGCACTATCACAACTTCAAATCATACACATAAACACACAAAGACATACTCGGAGCCTCTGATCACAGATCTACCATAACAGCAGAGGCCACCAAAGCAGACACCCAGACAACTGCCTCCACAGGGCACAGCACATGCAACACATAGACCACAGAGTCAGTGTGCCAAACATTCACAGCCCTTAAAGCCAAACACAATGCCAGACACACCCGTCATAGGTGACTCCATCATCAGACACACTGACGTCCCGCTCACCAGATTGAGTAAGGAGAAGGTCACAGTAAGCTGCCTATTGGGCGCTGGAATCCACCACATAATGCAAGCACTCAGGTCACTCAACTGCAAGTACAAGTATGACTCAGTCATTGTCCATGCTGGTGTGAACGACCTGAGATGTACCTCCCTGGACTACATGAACAGAGACATAGAGGAGCTCTTTGATTATGTAGCCCAGGCAGGTATGACCCTGACCTTGAGCAGTATCCTACCTTCACCAAGAATGATGCCACAATACAGAGACAAGATGACCAGCTGTAATAATTGGCTTAATCTATGGTGTCATTCAAAGGTGATCCAATGTCCATCTGCCTGGGATGACATGCTGGACAAGCCACACTGATTCGCAGGGGACAGCCTGCACCTGTCACCCCTGGGATTCCGGAATTTGGCTAGGGATCTTGCCACCCCCATTGTGCCTTTTTTTAGGCAAGGCTCAGATTCTAAACCTACCACCCTAGAACACAAAGAAGGAAATAAACTAAGGGTAATGCTGCTCAATGCCAGACGTCTCAACCTCAAGATGCACGCTCTCGAAGCCCTTCTCAGTATGGAGAACATCAATGTCTGTGCTGTGACTGTAACCTGGTTCAGGGCTCCTGACAGCACCCCGGCAGTATCAGGTGTTACCTCATATCATGCGTTCAGGCCCAAAATCCAGGCGACACCAGGAAGGAGGGTGGGTGTCCATATTCATCAAGGACACCCTCACCTCAAGGTTGGTGGCAACACACGATGCATCGGAGGCCATCCAGGTGCAATTAACTGTAGGCAAGGCTGCTCGGCAGTTTGTAGCAGGTTACAGGCCACCCTCTCAAACTCAGGAACCTCACACAGCTTTCCTGAAAACACTGGAGGGGATAAATTTATCTCCAAACACCATCATACTGGGTGATTTCATCTATCCAAATATAGACTGGGATCACTACTCAAGCCCCAACACTCTAGCCCAAAGGTTCCTAGAGTTCATAACCTCATATGCCATGGAACAACTAGTCACCATCCCCACAAGAGGAGACAACATACTAGATCACATCATCACGTACATGGGGTCACAATGTTCAACATCAGAAGTATACCCATCATTGGTGAGATCAGATCATAAACTAATCTCACTGGAAGTCCACATCCCGCCCCCACCCCAGATAAAAAAGACCACCATGAAGAACTTCTCAAAAGCCGACTTCACACTTCTAAAGACTGGTGTGGTCTCTTTCAAGGCCCCCAAGCCAGCGGAAACCATTACCCAAGCCGCTGAATCACTTACAAATGCCTTCTACCAGCACCTCCAGGACTGCATGGATCAGGCAATCCCACACAAAACAGAGACTCTTTGTACCAAAGGCATGCGTGCAGTCTGGTGGACCCCAGCCATAAACAAGCTCTACATCAGAAGGAAGGAGCTACTACAAGAATCCGTAGAAGGGAAGACACCCTTGCTCATTATAAGTAAAGAACTGAGATCTCCCATAAAATCATCCAGGGCACATTTTGAGAGAAAACTCGCTAGGGACTCAGAAGACAATCATAAGGCCTTTTTTAGCTATGTTGGAAACCTGGGAGGTGACTCCCAGATATGCTCAGAATTAGTTCATAATGATGTAAAAATCACTGAACCTACAGACATTGCCAACATACTGGCTGACAGGTTCAGTGCAGATTTCTCCCCCCCATCCCCCCCAAAGGGAGGGATATCTATACCAGGGGATTGTAGCCCCCCAAACATCTCAAATGCTCAGGTGAGAACTGCTCTATCCAAGGCAAGAAATACAGCATCCATGGGACCAGATGGTGTCCCCAGTTGTGTGCTCCACGAACTCAATGAGGAATTAAACCCGCAGTTAGGGCAGCTGTTTAATCTTAGCCTCACCTCAAGATACATACCCAAGGAGTGGCGTACAGCAATGGTGGTCCCACTTCACAAAGAAGGTGCCTCCACCGACCCCGGACACTACCGTCCCATCAGCTTGACCAGCCTGGTCTGCAAAGCTATGGAGAGGATCATAATGGAACTCATAAATGAAGACATAGGGGACTTGCAGACTTTGGATACAACCCAGTTTGGCTTTGTCAAGGGTGATCATGCCTTTTAAACTTGGTTGACTTTTTCAGAACGGTTACCAAGGCCATTGACAAGGGCAAGGCAGTCCACACAGCCTACCTTGACCTGGCTAAGGCTTTCGATACAATACCCCACTCGGGTATCATTGACAAACTCACCAGCTTAAATGTAGACCCATACGTCACAAGATGGGTTACAAACTGGTAAGTGACAGAACCCACAGGGTCAAGGTTGCTGGTGCCATGTCACACTCCAAGCCTGTCACAAGTGGTGTCCCACAGGGCTCTGTCCTGGGCCCACTTTTGTTCGGCATCTACTTTTCAGTAGTACAAGCAAACACAGGAGGATTATGGCTGACAAAGTTTGCAGATGACTGCTAACTGGGAACCATAGTTGAAAACCCATCTGACGCAGGCATCCTTCAGACGGGTCTCATAGAAATGGATAACTGGTGCCAGAGCCATGGCCTACAGTTAAACGCTAAACAATGCATAGTCATACCCTTCGGGAAGAACAAGGTTACCCCTAGTTCCCATATAGGTGTTACTCCTCTAAGCACAGGAGAGGTTATCAGGGATCTGGGCACCCAGGTTGACAGTAACCTTTCGTTTGACACTCACGTTGCCAAAGTAGTTAGGAAGTCCTTCTACATTGCCCACCTGATTATGCAGGGATTCACATCTAGATCAAGGGAGGTCATTGTTCCCCTGTACTCATCACTCATCAGACCAATGATTGAGTACAATGCCCCATTCGGAATGTATCTGACCCGACACCTGCAGCAATTGGACAGGCCCCAAACATTCCTCACCAGAAGGATAAAAGGTCTCAAATGTATGTCTTATGCTGCCTGACTGAAGGAACCCCAGCTCTATTCAGTCACCTACCGTCTGCTCAGAGGTGGCCTGTGCCTGACATACTAGGCCATGTCCAACCCAGAATTCATGAACATGCTTCACCTCCAAACCTCTAAATCCATCAGATCTACAAGGGCAAGAGACTTAAACCTCAACACGGCTATTAATTGGGCGTGCTGGAGGGACAGATTCATCACCCAGAGACTCCCTATGCTGTGGAACATCATCCTGGTACATGTGAGGCTGGGCACCTCGCTGGCTTTGTTCGAGAGAAATCATGACCAATGGATGGGAGATCACAGGTATACCCCAGGGATAACATCAGTGTCACTGCTTGACAGAGGCACAGCAAAATAATGGGCATATTATCCTTAGAACTGAAGGGGTGGCGGAAGCCACAAAACTCTGGGCTAGGCTCATATATGCCCTAGGGCAGATAGCCTAGTATGAACCTATGAACATAGGCCTGGTGCAGTTCCTGCTATTAGGACAGTGGTCTGCAGCAAGCTATTTAGTAGTAGGCAGTTTTAGCAATTGGTATTTGACCATGGCTAATCCATGTTCCTTCTTGTTGTGGTACCAACATGGGGGTGTGGTTATCCATGACATTTATTGCTAGTCACCCTCATTTTGTACCTTGTTCCATGTTTTTGCACATGAACATCCCTGTATGAGGTGTGAACTGGTAGTGTTAGGGTGCTGGTGTGGGCTTTGACCCAGTTGTCTATTACAGCACTGATATCTACATCCTCTATACTGTGTGCGGTTACACTGCACGCATCTTGCTGTTTATACTTCTGGCATTGGGTAGCATTACATCTAGGTTCCTATCCCTTGTGGTACCTATGAATGTGGGTTTGTGTTTTTGTGGTTTGTGATTGGTGAGGGTGGATGTTAGTCGGGGTCCTCAGGTGTGCATATGGTACATGGTGTTACATTACTTGACACATGGCATTCATGCCTCAGGTGGTGCTGCAGGGCTGCCTCTGTCGGATGCACATACTACACTCCCTGTACATGTTTGGAAGCAGGTTGTGTCATGTTAGGCATCCCTGTTACTATATGAGTGAGTCAGAGCGGGTATCAGTCCCAGTGTTCCTACTGACCAAGTGTATGTGCTATGCGTTGCCTCTTTGCCAAGGCCAGGGCATACTGGGCACGCCTCCTTGTGCCTACTGGGGGCAAGGTCAGGTTGTTCCTCCTCCGAGTCACCCTCTGCCTGTGGTGGCCTTGGCAATGGTGGGGGTATGTTTGGCCCAGCCCTATGCTGGTCCTGCTGCAGCTGTTTCTGCAGGATCATATTATGTAGCATAGCACATATCATGATCATTTGGGTACATGTAGTTGGTGTGTACTGCAAGGCTCCACCAGATGTGTCCAGACACCGGAACTGTGACTTGAGTAGCCCAAACACACGCTCTATGACATTACGTGTTTGTGCATGTGCCTCATTATGGTGTTCCTGTTCAGGTGTGTGTGCATTTCTGATGGGTGTCATCAGCCACGGTTCAAGTGCATAACCTGCATCCCCCACTAGGTGTCCGTGTGGGAAGTCCCCATTGGCAAATGATTGGTACAGCTGCGTCAGATGCCAGATGTGGGAATCATGGTAGCTCCCAGGGCAGCCAGCACACACATTCATTATTATGCCCTGGGCATCACACATGACCTGGCAGTTGATGGAGGGGAAGCCCTTGCGGTTCATGTAGGCTCTACCCCGCTCACTGGCTGGTGCTTTGATGCATATGTGCGTGCAGTCTATTGCACCCAATACCTGAGGGTATCCTGCTATTTGCTGGAAGAGACGCATATTGCTGGCCACAAACTCACGGGCATTGGGGAAATATACATGATCACCGACATGTGCTGACATGGCATCCAGGAACTGGTGCAGTACCCTGGAGGCTGATGCCTGTGATATCCCCATCATATCACCAGTTGGTCTCTGGAAGGTACCTGTTGCTAGTATTCTTAGGTCAACACATACCTTGGTTTCCACTGGGATGGGTTCCCCTCTGTTGGTTCTGTGTGTGAGGCATGGCCTGCACAGCTCAACAATTTGCTGCAGAAGGTCTCTGTCCACTCTGTAGCGCTCTACTATCTCCAGCTCATGTAACCCATGGTAGGTGACCCTGGGCCTGTATACTCTTCTCCTTCTCCTCACTCTGGGTTGTCTGTCAGCATCTGCATTGTCACCACTCTCAGCAATTCGCCTATGCCTGATTATACCAGCTATGGCAGCCCCTAGCATTTCTGCTCTGAGTTCAGCTTTTTTCAGTTTTCAATTCTGATAGCTTACTTTCTTGCAGTATCTCTTCTGAGAAACAGCCTGCACTGCTCTTTGCAGTGTTTTAAGTGCTGGGTTGGGCTTCTAGTCTGCCTGTGTAATTGCCTGCTTCCAGTTGTTTCCAGCAATTAACTCCAGCAGTATCCTCTGGCAGTTTCCCTGTATTTTGGTTGTTTCCTGTTTCCTCTCTGTTTCCTCAGGGGGAGCAATGTGCACACCAGCTTAAGCACGCTCACAGTTACTTAAACGCGCGCACACATCCTTACACGGTGTGAACTTGGCTGATTCATGTTAAAACGCGCGCACACAGCCTTATACACGTGCACACCCGCGCAAACCATTGTAAATGGTTTGCAACACGCTCCCACATGTTGAACCTGCCTTACACGTGCGCACACGCGCGCATGCACGTATATCAAGAAAGTTGGAGTGTAGGGATAGTGTGCACCCTCTGTTTCTTGACTTTTCTAGTGTTCTGTTGGGACACACCCCTCTCCCTGATGTCTGTCTGTCATCTGTCACCTTACATTGCCCTCCAATCTGATACATTTATTTCTATCATTCCCCCCAGTGATGTCAGCTACCTCTTACTCTGTTCCTCCCCCTTCTGTAACTCTTACACTACTCAGAAAGTGCTCATTACCTATGTGGCAGTGTGATTCAGTATTGTAACCCTCATTTACATAGGATTGCCTAGTAATGCTTAGTTACATATCTTACACGGTGCTTCCCCCCCTTGACAACCACTACACGGAGGCCATATTGTTTTTGGTCTGCTAGTCCCTCCATTGACATTCTATGTAATACATAAATCCCACAATTGTGGGCTTATAAATTTCGGCTTTCAGTTTTAGGCAGCGCACCCCGTTTGCGCGGGTGTGCACTGCAGTTAAACATCATAATCCCATGAAAAAAAAAAAGTTATTTAAAATATTTTTGCAACACTTTTTCATGCCAATGGCCACATATTTGGCCATTGGCATGCTAAATGAAACATATGCACCCTTTATTTGGAGCTGACATAGCTCCGTTTTCAATTTTGCAGAAATGTACTCAGTTGTCAGCTGAGCACATTTCTGCAGCTAACACGTCCGTTACACGGACTGGTTTGGGTTTCTTGGATCGCTCAAATACCTCATTTGCATATCTTTGAGCTGCAAATGAGGTATTGAGCATTTCCACGCCCAGTCCATGTAAGAGACGTGTTAGCTGTCTCTTACACGGAGGTTTGGGCTGTTCCTGGATCGGGAGGCTTACACGGAGGCTTACACTACTCTTAAATTCCGTGTAAGCCTTCCTGAATCTGGCCCAATGTGTTTGAACTCTGAATACTTGACTCAAGTCACAGCCTCTAATTTTATAGTTATGGGGTTTTCAATATCTTTCCAGGGATATATACACTGATAAGAGTAAAATATGCTGAAGAGTTAATGTAGCTTCACCTTCAGCTGTAAAAGCCCTATGAGTGTGGGTAAGTAAGTGGGGGTGGGGATATCCTTCCAGCAGATTCAACACTACAAAACAGAACACACTAATGTATGACTAAATTAAGTTATTAATTCGAGTCTTGGAAATTGCCTTACATACATTTAACTCAGTGTATTTGTTCCTTGTGAACTTTTGCTACTGCAGGTGAAATTCAGCTGTGCAAGTTCTTTAGGTAGTGGGATATGATAACTTTTGCAGCAGCCAGCACTCAGACTTACATGTGCTTGTTTCAATAGATTTAACTCAGTGTATTTGTATATATATATATGTATGTGTATATATATATATATATATATATATATATATATATATAAATATATATATATATATATATATATATATATATATATATATATATATATATATATATATATATATATCTATATCCGCCAGCATCAGTTTGGATTCTGAAAAAAAAAATACTCACTACGGAAAAAATACTCACTACGGATTATGTACAGTAAAACATTTCCATAACTATTTTTACTGAACAAGTCTGCCAGCTAGTGCAGATGACTAAAGCTGCAAATTGTTAATAAGCTGTTTCCTGTGGTAAAGGGTTTTCTTCCCTCAGCCTTCATTTACCTGCTGTGTGACATTGATAAAGTCACTTAATCAGATGGTACTTAGGGACAATTGGGAATTTAGGCTAAGCTCATTAATAGTCTCTTGGACTGCATACCTAGAAATATCCAATGAACCTATGAACCTATAAGACCTCATTTATACGGTCACACTAGGTCTCAGATTTTTTTGTAGTTATCAGTAAGACATCACAGAAAGAGAATGCAACGAGTTATTGAGCCTCAATTTTATGAAAATAGTAAAATTATTCAAACAGATTGGTTTCTCTGGCGGAGATAAGAAACATGTAAACTTAGATAAACAGCAATATAATTAATGAATTAGTTGCTTATTTTATCAGGGAATGTAAAAGAATGCACAATTGTTTAACTGACAAAATGTGAAAGCATTCTACTTAGTACAATATTTTACACATAGTTGTCATGTAGTGTTCCTATCATTCAAGCCACCTTAACAACTTCCAGCTTATGGGGAATTTGCTTACCAAAAGGCAAAAACTTGAGACTAGAGTTTAGGAGACAACAGTCAGAAAATGGAAAAGTGTGTCAATAGATTTCTGTCTTATATATATATATATATATATATATATATATATATATATATATATATATATATCTATAGATATGTATATATCTATAGATATGTATATATATATATATATATATATATATATATATATATATATATATACATATATATATATATATATATATATATATATATATATATATATACATATACATATAAATACATACACACACATACATATATACATGTATATATATATATATATATATATATATATATATATATATACACACACACACACACACATGCACATTTTAATTATTTTTATCTTTTGTCCATACGGTATTTTGAAAAACAGTACTGCCCTTACTTTTTAATACTTTGCAGATTTGTCACATGACAGAGGATTATCTGATCTGAAGAATATGTTAATTAATTTGATCCCCCCCTTAACCATCTTATTATTTTGCAGTATATACAAAATTAATCTCTAAAATAGGTTTAGGTGGTCAGTTTAAACATACCATGTACTCTTAATCTTCAGTTGTTTTAATTGTGTATAAATAATTTTATGCAGTATGCAAAATGTACATTTCAGCTAACCTTTTTGTGTCAAAATGCATGGCTGTTTATTAGATTTCTCAGGTTTGAGAATTTTTACTTACTTACATATTTCATATATTCTTTATTTCTTTGGTGAAAATACATCTTTGCACACATAAGCATTTCTGAATATCCATACCCAATGAATTTGTTAAGCACATGCAGTTACAATTTACCATACAGATTTTAGATTTAACAGATTTTTACTACTCAGTGGCCCAGAATCATGAAAGCCTACATGTTGCTCTAGGCCTGTTTGCTTGAAGAGCAGCAATGCATGACCTGTTATCTTTTCAGTAAGCAGCTCTACATGTTGCATCCAGCTGCAAAACAAAGGTTAACAGCTGAATTTGCTAATGAGGGAATAAGGATAGGTTCATAAATTCATAGGCTGAAAGGTTGGTACTAGGCTATTGGCCCTAAGGCCTATACAAGTCTATCCATAACAATTCCCTGGATATTTCTTCCTACAATATTTACTTCCCTTGATCCCTGTCTAGCAGGGCGACTGACATGATCCCCAGGGTGAATTTCCTATCTCCCATCCAATCATCAAGGTTCCTTTTGAAGACGACCAAGGAGGCGTTCTGCTTGACATGTATGGGCAGTCTATTCAGAGTATGAGGAGTCTCTTGGTCAGGAACCTATCCCTCCAGCATGTTTTGTTCATTGTGATGACAAGGTTTAGATTCCTGGAGCTTGTGGCTCTGAGGGATTGGGATTTCTTTAAGTGTAGCATGTCCAATAGCTCAGGGTTTTACATGGCCTTGTATTTTAAGCAGAGATCGCCTCTGAGTAGACGATATGCCACAGAGTGTAGCTGGAATTTTTTTAGACGGTCAGCATATGGCATCTGCTTTAGGCCTATGATACTTTTAATGAGGTATTTCTGCAGCCTTTCCAGCTGCTGCAGATGTCTTGTGAGGTACATACCAAATGGGTCATTATACTCTGTAATGGGTCTAATGAGGGATGAGTACAGTGGGACAATGACCTCCTTTTTTCTGGATGAAAAGCCCTTAGTGATAAGGTGAGCCACATAAAAGGATTTCCCGACTGTTGTGGTGATGTGGTTCTCAAAGGTGAGACCACTGTCCACCTGTGTCCCTAAGTCTCTCATCACACTTTTGGTGTTTAGTGTACTGCCACCTATGTGGTAATTCATGGGTACATGTTTTTTCCCAAAGGGGATAACTATACATTTCTTGGCATTTAGCTTGAGCCCTTGGATCTGGCACCAAGCATCTGTTTCTGTAATGCCTTTTTGTAGAATATCCAGATAATTTGGGGATTTAGTAATGGCTCCCAGTTTGCAGTCATCTGCTTACTTTGTTAGCCAGAGTCCCTTAGTGTTGACCTGTACTTCAGAGAAGTAGATGCCAAACAAGAGCGGTCCCAGGACTGAACCCTGAGGTACTCCACTTGTCACTTATCTGGAGCTGGATTTGGAGTTGGCTACTTTTACAGTCTGGGTTCTGTCAGTAAGCCAGTTGGCAACCCATCGAGTGACGTAGGGATTTATGCCCAGCTTAGTAAGTTTATCTATGATTCCAGAGTGGGGGATGGTGTTGAAGGCCTTGGCGAGGTCCATATAGGCTGTGTGGACCTCCTTACCCTCGTCCAAAGCTCTGGAGACTGATTTGAATAAGTCAATCAGATTCAGGAGACAAGATTGGCCCTTCACAAACCCAAACTGGGTGGGGTCCAGTGTTTGAAGGTTGCCAGTTTCCTTGTTTATAAGTTCCATGATAATGCTTTCCATGCCCTTGCAGATCAGGCTTGTCAGACTGACGGGGTGGTAGTTCCCAGAACCCAAGGTGGACCCCCCCTTATGGAGTGGGATAACTGTAGCTGTGTGCCACTCAGTGGGTATGAAGCCTGAGGTGAGGCTATGATTAAACATGACACTTAGGTGAGGTGCCAGTTCATTTTGTAGTTTATGTAGTACACAGCCAGGGATGTTACCTGGTCCCATGGATGCTGTATTCTTAGCTTTGGAGAGTGTGGTTTCTACCTGTGTGGCCATGATTACCAGAACTTGGCAATCTTTTGGCATTGAGATGGGCCCTTTAGGGGGTGAGGGGGGGGTGAAGTTGGCACAAAATCATTCTGCCAGGATATTGGCAATATCCTTGGGATCAGTATATTTAATGCCATTCTGTTGTAGCTCAGAGCAGATCTGAGCATTGCCATTTAGATTCTTGACATAACTATAGAATGCCTTGTAGTTGTCTTTGGAATCTTTGGCAATTTTATTTTTGTAACTAGCTTTTGAGGATTTTGTGAGGGATCTCAGCTTCTTACTGAGGCTGGTTAGGGAGTTTTTTGCATCCTGGGATTTTCCTCTTTTCTGCAACAGTTTCTTCCTTCTGTTGTATAGTTTGTTTATGGCAGGGGACCACCAGACTGGCTTCCTTTTTTTGGAGGAGAGCATCTTGGTTCTATTTAGGAGGGCACGATTCATGCACGAGTGCATTTGCTTGTATACTGCCTTAGTGTAGGATTCAGCAGTCGAACTTTTGGATCACGTCTGCATGGGTGCCATGAAGTTTGTCACTTCTGAATTGAGTAGCATGAAGTTGGCTTTGGGGAAATTTTTAATGGAGGTTTCCTTACTGGGGGGTGGGGGTGGGATGTGGATGTCAAGGGTGATTTGCTTATGATCAGATTTGACCAATGAGGGGGTGACCACTGGTGTGGAGAATCTATTTCCCATGTTGGTAATGACCAGGTCTAGGATATTAGAGCCCCTGGTGGGACAATGGATTAGTTGATCCAGGGCATTGGAATTTATGAATTCCAAGAACCGTTGGGAAAAAGGTGTTGGTACTGGAGTAGTTTTCTCATTTAATGGAACTGTAGTTGAAACTACCCAGTATTAGGGTGTTTGGTTGTATCTTAATATTTTCCAGTATGTTTAGAAAGGTGTAGTGAGAATCTTGGGGCATGGTGGGGGATCTGCAGCAAGCTACAATTTGGATTGCAGTCTTACCTAGTGTTAGTTGCACCTGGAGAATTTCAGATACATTGTGTTGGGCAACTAGCCTGGAGGTGTGAATATCCTTGGTGAATATGGACACTCCTCCACCTTTAGTGCTTTGGTCTTGGTTTGGTGGTCGAAAAGTGTGGTAAGAGTTGTAGCCTGGTATTGCAGGGGTGCTCTTTAGAGCCTTGAACCAGGTCTCAGTTACTGCACAGATATTGATGTTCTCCATTTTTAGGAGTACCTCGAGAGAGTGCATTTTGAGGTTTAGACTTCTAGCATTGAGTAGCATTACCTTCAGATTTTGCATGGTTGTATCTGCTATGGTGGTGGTTTTGTCGTTTGAACCTTGCCTAAAAAAGGCACTATAGGGGTGGCAAGAGATTTAGCCAGTAACCTGAATCCTAGGGTGACAGGTGCAGACCATCTCTGGCAAAGCATTGTGGTTTGTCGATCATGTCTTCTCAGGCAAACAGATACTGGATCCCCTTTGAATGACACCAGAAGCTTAGCCAATTGTTGAAGTCAATCATTTTGTCCTTATACTGTGGTATCATTCTGGGTGAAGACAGGATGCTACTCAGGGCTAGGATCATATCTGCCTGGGCCACATGATCTGAGAGTTCTTCCATGTCTCTTTTCATGTAGTCCAGGGAGGTACATCTCAAGTCATCCACTCCAACATGGACAATGACAGAGTCGTAATTGTACTTGTTGTGGAGTGACTTGAGTGCATGCGTTATGTGGTGGATCCTGTCTCCCGATAGGCAGCTGACGGTAATTTTCTCCTTGTTCAGCCTGATGAGTGGGACATCAGTGTGCCTGACTATGGAGTCACTTATGACTAAAGTGTTGGGTACATTGTCTTGCCTTAGGGGCTGTTGTTGGGTGGCACACTGGTGTTGTGAGCTATGTGTCACTTTGCTTGTGACTGGTGTTTGTTTGCGTTTCATCTTCGGAAGACCTTGTTGCTTGGGCAGGTTAATGTTAAGGGCCTCCGCATTTGTGGGTTTAGGTAGCGTTGTTGCCTCACAGCAAGAGGTTCTCCTGTTCAATTCGTGGCTGGAGTGCCTTCTGTGTAGAGTCTGCATGTCCTCACCACAGTCGAGTGGCATTCGAAAGACATGCATCAATGGGCATGCCTTCGTTGAAGGTTGGGCATCAGGCTGTCACCACAGCACCATAAAAGTCTACTGCCTATCATTAGCGGATCAGAGTTCCTCTGTAGTGACCCCTAACCAGGAAAAGCTGAACGAAGAAGAAAAGAAGTGTTGCTATGTGTGGGTGTTAATGATGTGGGTTTTGAAGGGCTATGTGTTGCTTGAGGTGTGGTGCAGATGTTAACCTTCTCCTCTTGACTGTCTAGCACAATCTTGGCTGGAAAGAGCTTTGCTTCCAGTTTGGCTTTGTAAGTGCATCTCTCAGGTTGTAGTGTTGGGTGGTAAGGAGGAGAGGGTTGTCTGTGTGCATGAGGCAGTTGCCGCATTGCCCCAGTATGCCCAGATTCATCAGGTGGACAGGAGAAATCACCAGAAGCTGACCCTTAGACATGCCTGTTTAGGTACTTTTTTGTAAAGTACAAGAACTGTTTTCCCTTACCTTTGCATGGTACTTTGCAATTATAGGCTGTTTAGTGCCTATGATTAATTTCTCCTTATTGACAAGGAGAGTTGAGTGCTTGTATCAGTTTCAGGATTCCTAGTGTTTTCCAGCAGGTTCTAGAGCAAGTGCTAGTCACAGGGGTTCAGATCTTAGTGCTACTACTGAGAAACCAGCTTGTTCTAAGCGGAAATTTGAAGAGCAGACTTTCTGGCACCTGGAATAGTTTAACCGTAGCCCTGCGGTGCTGCACGATGCAAAAAATGTGCAAATGCACACATTTCTAAGCCAGAAAGTTGAAAGGGATAGAAATCAGCCCAAAAAGGCTACTAAAATTACAATTTCAGAGCTGGAAACCACTCCTCTAGTGTTAGAAAGGCAGTGCAATGCTCACCACTCCCACTGGTAAGCAGTAGGACTTCCCTCTACCACAGCAAGGTCTGGATAGCTCTGAACAAACAAGCAAATCTTGGAATCTGGATTATACTGGCTAGGAAAAGTGGGAAATGAGCAAACAAGATAATATTTTTTTTGTTAAAACAGGCTAAACAATGCAATAATACAGTAAATAAACACAGAAAAGGCTAACACACTTGAGTGTGTAGTCCTAAACAGTAAATGCAATTAAAACTCTACAAAAGCAAGACGAGTGCACAACTGAAAAACAATTTAAGAGGCAGTAATACAATTGAATAAGTAGCTAGTCTACATATACAGAGAAGTCTATATATACAGAAAAGCAGCTAAAACACACTTAATTCAGATGCAGTGAAACCTAGAGCACTTGAGTTATAGCAATATTAAGGCAAATACAGTTTTAATAAATGCACTAAAATATACTCTATATTTTCAAAATGTTTGAGAAGCACAGTCAGAACACAAGGAGATTCAGGCAATTTTTTTTAAAGAAAAGGGAGAAAGGAGGAACAGAAGGCCTTCTCAGATGTTCTCTCTGTATTAGGTAGAATGAACTAATGACACTAGACTGGGAGGAGTGTCCCAGATCAAATTTACAGTAGGGGCGGGCAACTGCAAAGCCACCAAGTATAACAACAAGACACTAACAGGGAAGGAGGGTGGGGACCACTACTAAAGCTATTAGCCTACACTCTTCTAGACAGTAAACACTACAGAAGTCTTTGACAGCAGTGAGCCATAAAATGAAAGTTTTTAAACAGATAAAGGAGCAATGAGACTCTACAGAATGCTTTTAACTGCAAACAAATCAGTTACCCATGCAGATTAGTTAATAGCAATAAAATACTGTAAAAAGTATGCAGCAGGCAATAAAAATTGCTATATATAAATTGATAGAAGCAATAACCAGTATAAGTAAGCCAAAAAAACAGGATACTTATCTCAGATCAGAGTTGTAGTCAATGCTCCTTATCTACTCTGCTCAGTGAACCAAATTGTATGCTAATGAAGCAAATTATCATGGTGGGGTGATTCAGGAATGTATAAAATGCATTCTGCTTTTAGCACTGAATTCCAAGACTTACAGTCACTGAGACACTCTGAAATATTTAAGGGTTGCTGCTGCTGTCATAAATATAAATGTGTAACAAGCTTTAATACAAAGTGCTGCTGGCAGACTTTGGCCTACAATGTGTAGTGTTTAGTCCTCATATGACCCACCATAGACATCATGAAATAGAAATAATAGACACTTGCAAGGTGGACATGCATACCATATAGCAAATAGTCAACATCTGTCGTCCTCACCTGAGGTCCCATCTGAATCATGGAGAACACATCCCAGTGGAAACCAAGGAATGTGTAGCAATACATATAATATTTACTGGCCCTTTTTAGAGACCCACAGGGGACACAGTGGGAGTATCACAGGTCACAGCCTCAAGAATACCAGTTTGTAAATGCAATGCTGCAACATGTAGTGGAATATATCTGGTTCTCATAGAGAAGAGAGCTATTACCATGTACAATTTCTATGCCATAACACAACAAGGAAGGAGATACATACACAGAAAAGGCTAGCACTCTATCAACTGTCAGGTGGTCTGCAATGCACAAGGTATCATTTATAATGTGTGTGCAAGTAACCCTGGCAGTTTCCTAGACTCCAACATATGGCATACCTCTTACATGTTCCTAAGGTTTTCCAGGGGTGACTTCCCATAAGAACATCTAGTTAGTTAGCAGTACAACAAACAGTAACAGCATCACAATTAAGCAGAATGAAACAAAAATACAATTCAGTGCATATTCCATAATGAAATTAGGCATATAACTAAGTGAACATTAGCTATCCACTCTGTGCATCAGACATAGGCAAACCTAAGTCACAAAGAAATGTACATAGGGCAGGACACAGTCATCATCACTTACACAGGGCAGATGAGGTTACAAGAGGGCAAGCCTGACATAAAATGTTAAGATGACATACAACTGCTTTAAAATGGCTCAGAATTACCAATATGTCTGCACTCCTTATTTGCATAAATCTTGACATGGAGCACCATCAACCTTTGCTAATCCCTGTTCTAAGTTCAAAACCGCAAAAAATAATTATACATATGCTAATGCTTTGCCATCATTCACACAAATGAGCTTGTCAGTGGTGAGCTTCAACAAGCAAGTTTGACAAAAATAAAGTAATTCCAATAGCTTGTAATACTTGTGTATGTTTTAATGGTTTGTTTTAGTCACATTATGATCACCTCACTTGCAATGCTGTGCAACCACTACTTACTTTAAAGGCTCTTTGCACTCCAACACATTAGACCTGCAAATATTGTACAATGGTGTGGGACCTTTGGACACATGCTTGCTGACTAGTATTAGTTAGTGTAATTTCATATGTTTGGCATGTGTACTTTGTATTTGTATTGCATATGGTGCAAACATTTGTAAATATTGACTATGACAATCCAAGTAATAAAGATTTGCATACGATGATCCTAGGCAGAACAGTCAGGAATGCCTGTGTGTTTCACCCTGTTTGACAGCTGTGATTATTATCCATCACATACGTGGTCAGTATATGAATATAATGATATATCAGTTGTCAGTGCATTATGTAATGACTTATGATCAACTCATTGCTATTTTGTCTGACTGTCAAGACACATTCCTTTTCCCCTAAATATGTGATGTACACTACATGTATCTGTTATCTCACAATTGTAGTCATATTTCTTGTGTGGTACTGTAGGTTGATACAATATACTCTAGCTTGTGTACCTTAGGTAGGTGTTCAAATCCAGCATTGACTAAGTAGTGTATGTGTGTGTGTGTGTGTGTGTGTGTGTGTGTGTGTGTGTGTGTGTGTGTGTGTGTGTGTGTGTGTGTGTGTGTGTGTGTGAGAGAGAGAGAGAGAGAGAGAGAGAGAGAGAGACTGTATTGCTAGCTACACCCGCTGATATCATATGTACACTTCCACTCAGGATTTACAGTGAGCAAGGGCTCCTCCATCAATTTCATTCTCTTTCAGGGCAAACAGCTGCTCTTCAACACACTGATGAGTTCATCCATTCAAATGTGCTCTGCCTCAGACTTCTCATGTGGTGCTGCTGACACAATATTACTCTAGCTTGTGTACTTAGGTAGATAGGTGTTTATATCCATCTGTGACTCACTTGTACCGGTGTGCGTCACTCTAGAGCTAGGTAGGAATGGCTTCACCCAGAGATCTGATATGCAGATTTATGCTGGGAGAGGACTCTCCCATCCATTTCAGTTCATTTTAACCCAGACATCTACTGTGATAATCACTGATGAGACCATTCACTCAAATGTGCTCTACCTCAAACTTCTAGCTAGACTTCTCCTGTGGTGCTGGCGACTGATGCAATGTTCTCTAGCTTGTGGATGTAGGTAGGCTGGTGTTCATATCTAGTAATCTTTAAATATTCTGAGTGTGTGTTACTACAGTGACAGAGATGACTGAATTATCCCACACATGTGGTGTATACACCTGAACTGATACAAGACATTGACAAGGGTAGAGGCCTTTTAAGCTACACGTACACCTTGCAACACAATGATGATGTCCTACTTACAAATATGTTCTGTTTCACACTTGAAATAAGGTGTCATCTGTGGTTTATGCAGTTAATGCAGTTCTCTATAATATAGAGGTGAATAGGTAGCTGTTCAAACCCAGCAAGGTCAACGTAGGTGTGAGTGTACTGACATGAAAAACTGCCTTATCCAATATTCCCCTCAAATCTTACAATCTCTTTTAGGACAAACATAGGCCTTTCAGTACATCCCATTCAAATATGTGTTCTGTGACCCTTGTAGTAAGACTTCTGTTATGCTTGCAGTTAATACTGACTTCTATAGCATGTAGACTAAGATAGGCAGGTGCTCAAATCTGGAAATGTATATGTACAAAATAATATTGATGGAGAGGAGTGGCTTACTGAACAGATGTTGATGTGGTTAACTCACAGCTATGTGAAATTCTTCTGTGGCAGAAGTAGGTGAACCACAGTTCTCCAGAATGCAGAGCTAGAAAGGCAGGTGTTGAATCTAGTAATGTGGTTCTGTTAGGCAATAATGACATACGGGAGTGGCTTACCCAAAGAATGTTGATAAAGCACACTAACAGGACCACATTTTTACAATTTAGGGGTCCATTACCATTTCAACATACTACTGATGAAATCCTTCAAGTGTGTGTTTCATGACACATGAGCTATGATTATTGCTGTGCATCAGTGGTTGATGTACATCTCTATGAGGTATGACCTCAGGCAGTGTTCAGGTTTGCCAAGGTAATTACAGAGTAAGACGTTCTGTAATAAATGGGGCGGAAGATCTACATTTATTCTGGCTCCAGTGTGTGTTTTGTTTTAATTACAGATTATGTCAGAGAATGCTTACAGGCAGGATTTCCTTACCCAAAAGGAAAGCTATGTATTATATGACTTAATGGAATCATTTACTACTCGGGAGAGAAAGGGCAACTTTTGTACTCCCTTTAATGGAATGCATATACATTGCAACACAATGTTCAGGTTTTCTATTCAAGTGTGTGTTGCATGACAATGATGTTATGCACTGTTGTGTGGCATCATCAGTTGGTGTACAGGGCAGAAGCAACTTGATGTGTATTGCATTTGTTCAACCCCAGTGGAATATGTATTTATGATTTTGTTCAACATTTAGTGGTTAAATGCAAGAATGGCTTAATCATTAATTTGTGATGTGTGTCATGTTGCATAGTGGTCACAAAATATGACCAGACCCATGCTATGATATTTTCTTAAGGCTTTGTGGTGAGTAGGTAATGTTAACATATTCACTGATGTACTTTCTTATGAGCACGCTCAGTATAATGATGTAGTAGATACACACCTTTTTGTGCAAATCACAGTATGTAATCAATATTAAGTGACAGTTACTGTTATTTGTTGTTATTTGTCAAAACTTCATAGAATTTGCCTCCACCAGTTTGGCTTTGCCAGCTTCCACACAACTGAAGTCATGACCAATGCACAGGAGTTACCAACATTCATACAGGACAGTATTCAGCTGTTGTATGTGAAATGTAATGTTTCAGCAGTTCACTTACTAATTAATGTTAATGTTGCACCTATTTGTGAGTTATGGTTGTGTACTGTTGTGCAGGTATTACACGTGTTCAACAAGGTTCACTTCAGGACATAATTTGATTCACACCATAATGCTACACTTCATTCAGAGGCCACTTTGGTATACTGTTTTCATTTTTTTGTTAAACAGAATACATATATGAAAAAAAAGCAAAACGTAAGTGCAGATGAACCACTGTAGTTTAAATACAATAAGCTTTTTTTTTAAATTAAATAGTGCAGGCATCTCATATATGTTTCCACTTTGCATTTTTAGTTTATACAAGTTATAGCCTTAATTCCTTTCATCATGATCAGTCACCCAATTATTTATTTATTTATTGTTTGGGTTTTCTGATAATACGGTAATCTGAAAATGTTCTGTATTGTTATAGCGTGATTTGTAACAAGCATGTTTATTTTTAGATAATCCCATCTGATATGTTAGTGTGTGGTACAAACCATCTTGTACCATCTGATCATGTTATAACTGTAAGCACTTTCAACTGTTTAGGCAGTTCAGCACCCAAGAACAATGCACACATGCATGTTGTACTGTGATGCTCTCCCAGTTTGCAGTTTTCCATTGTTTTATACATGATTATGTACTAGCAGTCAACAGTAAACAGCGAACTTATGCAATTACCCTTTTTTACTTTCTAGGTAAGTAGAAGTTTCTTTTTTGTTAACGCATTTAGAATAATTCAGTAAAGGTTTGCACCACTAACCCCGACTAGTGACCTCTCTATTTCTTAGGTGCCTTACCTTCAACTACTTCTAACTTTTTTCTACCACTCATTTCAGGAAGGGTCAGTTGTATAACTGCTGCTCAGTGTGTCTTAAACCTGAATGTACTGTTATGTATGTTTAACTTTGAAAATAATGTTATGTTTTGTAAAGTGTTTTATAATAAGTTAGTATTATATGTGCTTAATGCTGGTATTGCTTATGGCTGTAATCTGCTTGAAACTAGCATTTACAAATGTTCTATGTGAATTATTATCTTGGAGCTTTTCTCCCTGGGACTCCACTGAAAATGGACATGTATCCAGTCGGACTATCCCAGTCAACAAATGTAAAATAAAATAAAATAATAAAACTTTAATATCATGTTAAAATATAAACATGCTAATATGTAACTAGTCTGTCATTAAATCACAGTTACAAGACCAAACCAACACCACAAACTGTTGAAAAAACAAAAATGCAGGACAAAAGCACCTAAGACACCAGGAAATCTTCAGCTATTCAGTTCTTTAATGAACAAACCGTGGTACCACAGTTGTGCTCTTATTCTTGAAGTTTTAACGATGGAATAGAAGTATTGCTGGCCTCATTCTAAATAAATATAACATAGCACTAGCAGTCTTTCAGTGGTGTTCGTAGTCTGAAGATTAAACTGTGCATAAGGCCAAATGATGAAGGATACCAGTACTCCTTTATGTAAATATGAGGAGCACCAGTTAACAGCCCTGACTATGTAAAAGTGAGGGGCTGTGAAAATACCCCCAGCATCTTCTGGGTTGTTTATAAGTTCATAAAATGGATTAGAAGTCATCTGTTTGTCTGCAAATGTCACCATTTGAGTGTAAGGTGTTGACTACTTTTGACTCTTTTTGGAACTGAGAACTGAACGCAAGCTTGTGCAAGCCTGTATATATTAGTGGCACTTAATTAAGGAAGGAGGCACTCAGAGCAGCTATGCCTAAGTGAATTTTAAAAAGATATAAAATGTTATTTGCTGAATGTGTGCTTCTCAACTTCTTAGAACAAAAAATCTGGACAAAGCCTAAAATGATGGGGGGACAAATAGGGACAGATTTTAAATATTGCTCTTACAAACTTAGAAAGTTGATATAATAATAGATTTTGCATTAGCATGAAATTTCTGAAGGATGTGGAGTCTTAAACTCAAATGTTTGTCATTATTTAATGCCTTCAATCCTCAGCTATTTGCCAGAAAAAGTATAGATTTTAGGAGGAACACACCAAAGTTATGATGCAAAAATCTGGACATTCTACAAAAATCTGTACAGTTGAGAGGTATTGTGTGGGTGTCCTTATATCAACACCACAATTGCATCTTTTATAAGGTTGAGAAGGGGATTGACTTCCCTATTTTTTAACTGTTTTTATATAACAGGGAGTTTAGGATGGAAGAAAGGTAGAAAATATTGGAAAGAGGATTTGGGAAGAGTTAAGGAAAGCACGCAAAAAAGAAAGACAAATCAGACAGGAACACTGTGGTGGGCTGACATTGGTGGGGGACACAAAATATACAGATAGACACAAAAGGGGAGGATGAGCAGGTATTGGAAGAGATCTCATCCTAGTACAGAGGCCCTCAAATATTCCCAGTGTCTGATGGGCCTGCAGTGGGGGATTCTGGTGACTTAGAAAAGTGGAGACCTCAGGTGTCTCAATGAATGGAGCCAACCAAGTCAAGGAGTCTGTGACTCACTAGATGAGATGTTGGGTATCTCTCCACTGCCCAATCAATCACATCCTCAACCTGGTCCTGAAGCTCATTCCATTTACCATCTTCCAGGCTAAACTGCACTGAGGTACCTTGAGAACCAGAGTCACCCCCGACCCTGTGAAGATATCCATGGGCAGGCAGAAGGAGATGGTGATCATTCCTGGACCTGGGAAGTACAATAATGGGCTGCCCTGTAATCCCTAGACCTGTGGAGAAGGGAACATAAAAGGGAGGGAAATAAAAAAAAATGAAAAATAAAATAAATGAGACAGAGTGAGAGAGAGAAGAGACACAAAATGGAAACAAGAAGGACTCATAAGTTGCTGTTACAGAATTTGTTGATGGTAATTAGTAAACATTTATTGGGCTGGTGCACTGCATTAAGTTGTACTACATATTACATTGATTAATTATGCTACCAAATGGTGCTACTGTTAACTGAGCTGCAATTGTTACTTATGAATATTTAATTATTTGTCCACTTCTATTCTGATTATAATTTATTTTTGAAAGAATTTAGAAAAAATTGTAACAAAGACCATCATGTTTTCGGCTACAAAATGAACAGATAATGCATGGATGCCTGTTTTTATGCTTCTTTAATGAAATTATTGATAATCAAGAATGACTTCTGTAGAAAGTTTCAGCTTCCACTGAGATGGTTACTTATTATAGTGGTACTTCTTCTCAGCTATAGATATGAGAAGAAAAGGAATGCATGCTTGTTTGCTTCTGCAATATTTGTGTGCACAGCTGTGGACTATATATTTTTTTCTAAAATACTGTTTTTCTAGCAAATGTGATACAAATGATGCATTAAGTAAACAATGCTGTAGACCTTGCTTGATTAATGGAAAGTGTTAGCAGTAATGAGTGCTCTGTGTTTTCTCTGATATTTCATTTCCTTTCTTAACTTCTTTCTTTCTTACAGTAAAGGAAAGTGTTATAGGATGTACTCTGACTTCTGATTTGATACATTGAGAGGCACCAGAGTCTGTGTGGGGAGAGGGAGGGTTAGCTATTGCTGCATTGCTCTTCATGTCAAAGGTCCATTTTCTTTAAGGCTGCTAACTTAAACAATAAACTATACTTAACCACTATAATCTGCATTTTGCTGACCACTGCTTACCTCTGTTTTCTTGAGTTAATACATTTTAAATATCTGTAACACATGCAGTTTCTACTTAGTGGTAAAATGAATTGAGCAGCACAGCATTCAAGATGTTGTATGCTACTGCCTGCTTTGTCCCTCACCTGAACTCTGTCTAAGGAGGTGTCTAGTTCTAGTCAGCCATTTTGTACGTGCATCAAGTATTCTGCAGTTTGTACATCAATAAAACCCTGTTTCTGGCTAAAACTAATCAGTGGAAATTAATTCAGCATTCATTCATGTTGTCTGCAGAGATTATAAAAATGTATGCATTTGTTATAATTTCATATTATCCCTAAGCAGATATTAATATACAGTTCAATGCAACCTGCCATACATCATCCAGTCAATCATATGCCTGCATTGACTTAACTAGTTATATCTGCATACATACAGAATTTTGTTTATCCTTCCATACTCACTACTCTTTTTTACAAAATAGAATAAAAAAATATTTACTGTGGAATTTTCTCCTTGTCTCCTGCACCTATAATACCTATAAGGTGAGTTTATCACCTCTTCTCCTCTACAGGTTGTCATACCTATGCTGATACTGTTCCCCAGAGTGGAGATGTCTGTCAGGGATGACAGCTACTTCATTAACTCCTGACAAATATCAATATTTTCCCATTTTGAGATGGCCACAGCCCGGTCCATTTTCTGCATGTATGACTGCAACAGCAGGTAAATGAGAATCTTGATTTCTTTTTTAGACCAACTTATTGCTTGACCAGTGACATTAACAGACAACATTGTATGAATTGCCAGTGAAACTGTGAAGGATGTAAGGAGGGACAAGGGGCAGGTGGATGTGAACCACATTCTTTGATGTATGACATAAGCACACTCAACCCATGCAGTCTTATAGGGGTAATACCAAAGGACCTGATAGCATTATCAAGTCTGCTTTTCTAACATGATTAAAGCAGTCACATAGACTTCCACAGTGCTATTGCTTCTTTTATGTGAATGGAAAACTTTCAGCAGCATAATACCTGCAGGTGTGCTGGAGTGGTTACATTCTTATGCATATCCTATCCACTTAAAAGACTGTCAGAAATTCTTTTTAGGAGGTAATCTAAGCAGTTCTGATAACATGGCCTTAAGGTTGATAATATAATCTGTGTTTTTATGATGCAGTTATTCTTGATGTTGAAGCAGTTTATTAGTAAACATTAAACATTTTCATTGATAGTAATTTTCAGAGTGTTGTATGTGTCTTAGGGATACAAAACAAAAGAAGTTAAAGTTCTACTAACTATTAATATACTACATAATATCCCAAAGGTATGGCCTAGCTTGCTGCACTTGAGAACTGCGGCACACTGATGCACATTTCTGCACTCAGTGCCCTTCAACACACATCACCCATGAGAAGCTGAAGTCATTTTGTGCATATTGAAATCACTAGACAGTTATGGTGACGTTCATAGAGCTCAGCTCAGTTGAGCTTCATTTGTACTGAACTTCACAACTCAGTCTCAGCTTACACCAACAGGCTTAAATCGTCCATATTTAATAGAGAAACATTTATCACCTACAGTCTGTGGGAAGTGTGAACAAATTAAAAGGAATTATTAACAGAGTTAATACTTGGAAATTATTAGAAAATCACCAGGATTGGTACATTTCACGAAGATCAACTTACTAGAAACATATATTTACTGGTAAGTTATGACACATATGATGATTTTTATGATGTTAAGAATCACTGGAGTGAAAAACTGTAATGTGAATTTTTTGATAGCCATCTACATGTACTTTGGTACTTCCTTGCCTTTATAAGAGTTACAGAGAAGCAGAACAACAGGATAAAATGAATTTGCATGGTTATGCTAATACTACATATATAATTACTGGTTGCAAAGAGAGTATTTAAAATAACACTCAGTATACTTTTACAATATCTACTACCAAGCTGTTTCAGTATGGGTATTATGCTTATGTCTGGCTTAATTGTGGCCCTCGATGCTTTCAGGTTACAATATGTTGCAGCCAAAAAGATCAAAACAACAGAGAGACAACAGCGCTCCTGAAGAGTACCACATGCTAATGGATGTTCTCAGAACATGTTGGAAATGTTTACTTGGGAAAGTAGGGACAAAGGAGACAAAGAGAGCTAAGACATGGAATCAAGTAGTGACTGGCATCAGTGCTGTTATTTACTGGGAAAGAGACCATTTTCAGTAGATGCTCAGGGAGAAACACTCCAGATACATGTCTTTTGAGTGTGGGAGGACAGCAGAGCACCCAGAGGAAACCCACAGAAACACAGGGAGGACATGCAGACTCCACACAGAAGGAATCACAGCTGCAAATCTAACCAGAGAACCTCTTGCTGTGAAGTGACAATGCTAACCACTGCATCACTGCTTGATATGCAAGAAAGTTCACACTATTTGCATAATAACTGTATCATCTGTTCATACATAAATATTTTTTGTTTATTAGAGGTCTCAGCCTGTCATCACTTATTCCTTCACAAGCTCAGCATCAGAAACAAACACTTCCACTGTTCCAGGAAAACAGACTGAATATGAGTGCACAATGGTTGTTGATAATGATTGCATAACTCTCATATTTATGATGTAGCCTGATGATAGTGGCATGCAGTTGCAAAATGTATAGACAGGATACCTCACCCCACAGAAATGCTGACATGGACTCACACATTCAAGGCAGTGATAACATAACATTGCAACCTGATAATGGGATATCACCTCATAACTCAAAACAGGTCTCTTGTGAACAATAAGAGCACATTCAGGAAGATGCTACCATTTCAGAGCTAGCAGTGCCCACTGTGATACGTGTACAAAGAGTTGTGAGAAGAAGGCATATTTCATAGCTAATTCTGCAGACACACAAAGCCTTGACTGTCTAGCAGCAGATGTGCTGTGACATTTTTCAGACTCACGCCACTGCCACAGAGAGTTAGGTAGAGATGGTTAGAAAGCTGCAGGGTATACATGAAGAACTTTATCATACATTGGAATGGTGGAGGCCAGGGACAATGCCATGATGAACTTCTTCCTCGGTATGTTGGCAGACACAGCATCCATGTCCACGTCTATGCATGAACTATTTATGACTTATCAGACTCATATAGGAATTACAGTTTGACATGGATGGGGAGGCTGTATGCCACGTAATTCTCAAGGTAGTGCCACAACAACTACAGCTGACATAACACCAAATAAGGCAGGCATGCAGGCAGGACTTGTTAACATGTATTAGAACCTCACAGTCCAGGTCTCGGTCCTGCAGCACTGTGAGATCACTGTCTAGATGTTCCACTGCATCCATCAGAACATGGCATTGTAGTAACTCAGCATCAAGCTGTCATGCCAGCAACTGCTCATGCTCAATAAGATCACCACCTATACTATCATTAGGAGGCATTGTGTATGACACTTTAGGTATATAATTGCATTGCAAACTCCAAGGATAAATCTCAGGCAAAGATATCAATACACAACTACTGACAACACATGTAACACTGTAATGATACTATGCAGAAGGGAAAAAATGGAAGAGGGTGTCTTTTGACTCGGTTCTACAAAGCATTTATTCATATAGTATTCTGTGGGTACCGCAGAGGAGATGTACAAGTGATAAATCCTGCCAATGAAACTAGTACTATTGTCACTTCATCCCCATGTCTGCACAAACAATGACTATTTAATAGTTCTGGTAGCACACAAGATTGGTGTTAATGAAAGAATTAAGTGATATGATGTGCAGTTTCATCCGAGCAAGTAACACACAGCAGTGGCTAACATTGCACCTTCAAAAATTGCTTTATGTTGCTACTTACAATGCAGCCTGAAAAAATGACAGATAATGAACAGTCCTGCTGTATCACTGATACACAAAAATGTACATCTGAATAACTGTATACAAGCATAATAGTTAAATGAATCATTACCCTGTCCCCATGCATTTACCATTAACTGTTCAGATCAGAGTTGACATCCAAGTGCAGACATGATGAACAAAATAAATACAATTTATTAAATGTTTAGAAAAGCAAACATTTCTTGGAATGGTAATGAAACTGTCTGATGTACAGTGACAGTATGTCATGCACAACACAGCATAGCCCACAGCTAACACTGTATGCATCAAGTTTAATCTATGTTATATTACAATAAATTTACCATTACCTGAATGACATGGCACACAGTGATGGACTAGATGATCCCCTTTTGCCTTGTGCAGACATGTACAATGCATGGGCCTGCTGCATGGGGTCCCGTGATACTATTTATAGCTGGCCACCATCACTGTAATCTCTGGCTAAAGGAACAATTGCAGGAGGTGCACTGTTGTCATGGGGCAGTTGAGTACCAGACCAATGCATAATCATGTTGTGCAGAATGCAGCATGTGGTAAATATTCTGCATACAGTAACATGGTCATAATGAAGGCCTTTCCCAGACAAATCCAGGCAATGGAATAGGTTTTCAGTGGGCTAATCACTTCCTCAATGACAGTCCATGTCTGGACAGGGCAGTGTTAAAATGTGCCTCAAAAGCTCCCTTAGAGTTATGGTCTAGTGCCATCAGCTGCAGTTTTAATGGGTAGCACGCATCATCTGAAAAAGAAAAAAGTGGAGATGACATAAGAAAAAATGGGGATATTCTACTAAGCAAACATTTTTCAAATTATACATATAGAAATTACTATGGTGACACAGTGGCACAGTGGATAGTAATGTTGCATCACAGCAAGGGATTCCCCAATTGATTCTTGGCTGGGGTGCCTTCTCTGTGAAGTCTGCATGTCCTCCCTGTCTTCATGTGGGTTTCCTCTGGGTGCTGCAGTTTCCTCTCACATTCCAAAGACATGCAGTAGGTAGATTGGATACTCTAAATTGGCCATAGGTGTGAGTGTGCATGTGAGGGTGTGGTGTGGAAGAACAGCCAAGGCAGGGCTAGCCACCTGGTGGTGTAAACTTTGCCTGTAGTTAATTGTCACTATTGAAGTAACACTTTGACTCCATGTGCAAAAATGGCAAAAGAGGTTGCAACTGCATAGATGTGTCCATGCAGGAAGAGGTAGTAGAATGACCTTGTGTGACCTTGTGTGTCAGGTTATAATCATGGGCACTACCTGGATGCTGAGCTAACATGTTGGTGATGCATCCCCATATATCACACACTACCTGGCAGTTGATGGAATGGTAGCCCTTCCTGTTCCAGTAACATTCCCCCTGTAATCCAGGCTGGGTCCTAATGGAAACATAGGTGCAATCATTCATACCAAGCACCTCTGAAAAATGTGTCATCCAGAAGGCACTCATGGTTCTGGCTCAGTCCTGAGGTGACACTGGCATATAAACATACTGCTCCACATATGACAGGATTGTGTTGAGGAACTGATGAAGTATTCTAGAGGCAGAAGCCTGAGAAATACCCATCATGTTCCCATTTTGTTTCTGGAAGATCCCAGTGACAAGAATACTGAGTACTATACATTTCCTTGTATCCACAGATATATGAAGACCATGAACCTCCAATCCTCATCTGTGGACCATGAAAACTCACTAAAGATCATACAGTATCCTTGTCCATTCTAAATCTATCAATGATTTCTTGGTTAGCAAAGTTATGAGTTAATCTTTGCCTTCGTCTCTGGATATCTTGTTTTCCTTTGGAGTCAAGTTAAAATTAAAAAAAAATCTTGTATGATTTTGCAATAGATAATAAGATATCATCTTATTCTTTAAAAAGTACCTCCACAAAGGATGATGAAGTAACATATTGCTTTTATTTTATTATTATTATTATTATTAATTTTCAGAAAGATAGAGCAGGAGAGAATGAGAGAGACAGAGAAAGAGAAAGTGAGAGATGGAAAGAGAGGGAAAAACTCACTATTCCTGAAGCAATCCATTTCTGGCATTACTAAGAACGAGCAAACAAGTATCTATTATTTGAATTCACAAGAAATATATGAAGGAGATCATAGCATGTGCAATATATAACATGCAATATAAAAATAAAACATGAGAAAAGTTTTACTTTCAAGGTCTGGCACAATTCATTTGATTTTATTTAAATTTGAATTTAATTAAGGACATTCAGCCAGATTCAGTAAAGACTACACGGTCCATTTGCACCATGTGCTCACTGCGTCACCCACCATTCTGGATTCAGAAAGTGGCTCTACATGGTGTGTAGAACCACGCACAGCTGTGCAAACAAGGTAAACACTATGGCATTCAAATTACAGCATAAGCAGCTGAATTGTATGCTAATCAACCAATCCAAGAAAGAGGAGCTAATCAACAAGCTATAAAGCAAACATGCAGACTCAGTGCTGGTTTTTCCTGTAAATTCCAAAACCTATTAGAATACGACCAAGGAAAGGAGCATACACATAAACAATGTTAGGAGTTGCTGTTGCTTTAATTCATGTATATGTGCAACAGGCTGAAGTCTATGCTGCTGATGCTGCTAATAGACAATGGCCAAGAAGGAGAAGAGTTTTCAGACCCCGGGTAACTTATTACAACCTACATGATGTGGAAATTGTAGAGCACCACAAGGTGGATAGAGATACAGTACAGGAACTCTGCAACCTCTTTTGACCTCAACTCAGAGCCAGGGCAAACTGAGGAGAACCCATCCCACTGAAGAAAAAGTATGTGTAGCACTTAGAATATTAACTTTAGCTACCTTTCAGAGACCAACAGGGGACATGTTGGTGGTGCCACAGACATCAGCATCCAGGATGTCCCATCAATTCTTGAATGCTATGCTCCAACATGCTAGTGACCACATATAATTTCCCCGTACTCCTGAGGATAGAGCCAGAAATATGCAGAAGTTATACCCTGTAGCACACTACCCTGAAGTACTGGGTGCCATAGACTGCACACATGTAGAAATTAAGGCACCACCCAGGGAACAGGGAAGGATCTACATTAATAGAAAGGGATTTCACTCTACTGACTGCCAAGTTGTGTGTAATGGCAAGGGAATAATCTTGAATAGGTGTGTTGGCAACCTTGGCCATTACCACAACTCACATATCTGGCACAATTCCCAAATGCATCAGATGCTAACTAGGGGCGATATCCCACAGGGTCATTTACTGTGGGATGCAGGTTATGCACTGGAACTGTGGCTGATGATACCCATCAGAAATGTATACACACCCACTGAAGAATGTCATAATAAGACATACACTCAAATCAGAAATATCATACAGCATCTGTTTGGACTGCTGAAGTTGCAGTTCCAGTGCCTAGACACACCTTGGTGAGCCCAGCAAAACATCCATGGACATGTACTGAAATATTCACTGTATGTGCCATGCTACACAACATCGTCCTGAGAAAACTGCTTCAGCAGGATCAACAAGAGAAGGAGTACACATCCCATCACCAATGCCAAGGCTACCACAGCCACATGCAGATGAGGAATCAGAGAGGGTAGCAGCTGCTTCTGTGAGTGTAGGTAGATGTAGGTATGCTCAATATGCCCTCAGTTTAGGACCATATGTTTACACTGGAAAATCATTAAAGAGAGAAGTTAGAAAGTAATGATATACATTGCAGTTTCAGACTTCACAACCTTCACAAGATCAATCACAATAAAGTTGGAAAATTTTGATGCTATCTAAGTCAAAGGTACAATCACCAGATCAACATCACAAATGCAGATATACCAAGCACTAATTCAACTATGCACCCTGAACATCAGACACAAAGCTTATGTATCCCTGAATCCAACAAAATAGGGATATGGCACAGTTATCATCACTAGTACAGGGTGTTGGGGGGCAGGAAGCCTAGGCTGACACAAAAGCTTGGTGAGAGTTTGTGAGCAAGAAAGAGAAACAGGCAGGCATTTGGATAAAGCAACAAATGTCCAGTGAGACAAAATGAGTTTTAAGTTGCACAGATGAACCATTTAACTGTTGTGTGTGTGTGTGTGTGTGTGTGTGTGTCTGTAAGGGTCCGGCAGGTGAAATTAGTGTGTGAGTGTCTGCATGAACATAACCACACTCTGTGCTAGCTCCAAGTCTTGGTATGTCTGACAGGTGTGAGCTGTGCATGGTAGAGGTAGCAGTTCATCGTTGTCATCCCCAACCATAAGAATTGGCTCTGCCAGGAGTTGCATTGGCATTTCTATGCCCATGGTCAGATGCACTGCTGCTACTTGAATGTGATTGATGTCACCTGGATGAGCTCTCCTCATGTGGACACCCAGGATCATGACCCCATGGTCTGCCATGTCTGGTGTGGACAACTCACTCACTGACAGAACAATGGAAGTACTGCCACTATGGGAGCATGATCAGGCACGGGCACTTTGGCTAACAGCAGATAATGTGACTGACCTATGCCCATGTGGATGCCATTCCTCTCCTACCAGACATTCTGTCACAGACACTGCTTGTTTCAATGTGTCATTCATCCAATCCATTGAATTGGCAACATGGTGGAGGCAGTCATGCATGTCAACCTGTGCCACATCTACAACAAGTATTTCTCTGGAGCACCTATGGGAATGTGTCTGCACCTCCATGATGGGCCTAAACATATGTTGAGTGGCATGAGAAGAGACAACTGGTTCAGGTGGAGGATAGATAGCAGGCTTCCACCAAGCACCCCTAACAATCCTCCTGTGTGACACCTCACCCACACTTTGGCTATGGCCAGAGTCAACAGGCACTGAAGACACAGTAACCACACTTCTCTGATCAATTGTCTTACCTTCCTCTTGTACATTATCTGTGATGTCACTAGAATGGGTAGGCATAGGCCTAGTATCTGTGTCTGATGTAATTTCAGGGGATGGCAGTATATCAACCTGAGTGTCAGATTTAACCTCTGCACACCCCTGACTGTGGCTCTGTTTGTTCACCATCATCATCTGAGTCTGCTGATGCTCTGACATCAGGTAGTACAAGTCCCACACTTCCAGTGTCAGGATCACATGTGATAATAAGCAACAAGCACATGAAAAATTAATATCTAAACTACTATACTTCAATACATGCTAACAAAATAACAGTACTGCCACTATTACCTTCAGTACAAAATATACACACAACAGTCCTGACATCAACATCGCACACTAATATAGTTCTTTGAATTGCTTATGAGCACTGACATAAAAATGTTTGGCTTACCATGTGCAGATGATGGTATCCTCTGCATGCCAGATGGTCCTGGAAGAAGTTAAGCAAAAAGTACATCATCAAAATTAACAGTAACACAGGGGGTAATACTTTTTCCCCTTTATATGTCCATTCATTATACTTTCAACAAGAACTTGGATGACAACTCCTACCTAAGCTAATCAATCAGAATGTGTTGTTTACTGTAGCAATTTTCAACTCCCGTCAAAAAAATTTCTTGTGAAACAGAAGTAACATATTGATTAAAATATTTTTACTATACAACAAATGAGACACAAAAGACTACCCAGAAGCTCTTCCTGTGACATGGTTGCTGTCCCTGAAACAGTAGCACCAGTGTCAAGGACATGCTGTTCTGCACTTTACTGGGAGCTGTCTGGATCCCTGACAGTGGACAGCAACTCTTCATTTGCTGTTATTGGCGGCTGCATAGTAGCCTCTCCTTACTCATCCGATCACAGCCCACTGCAGCTGCTCTCCTCCATGCAGATGAGATCATGTTAGTGGCCCTATGGCACACATGATCATATGTCCTGCTGTGGCCACCAATTGCATTAACATTTGTGAGAATCCGCTGCCAAATTTGCATTCTGACTGACATGTCTCCACTATCCCCTCCCAAGCAGGAAAGTACCATGTTGCCTAAAAGCATCAACAAAGACCTGGCTCTCAGGGTTAGTGAAGGGTGGTTTTTGAGGATTGAGACACCTGGGTGGCATAGTGATAGGTGTCCTAAAAGACAACAGAAGGATAATACACACAACTATCTCATAACTACAAAATAACTGTTCCCAAGTAAAATAGAAAAGGTAGCATTTCAGTATTACCCACCAGAGAAACATAAAATAGTCTAGAGATTTAAAATATGAACAGACTGGATGAAAAAAAAATAGTAACAATAGCAACATATCCTTGTTTGTGCCATAACAGAAATGCAGTTTTGTTTCCCCCAAAAAACAATAGGCTAATGACACTTTTTGTTAACAAGCCATCTTTGAAATGCTAAACGTGCTATCAAATGAACTGTCCCTGACACGTCTACAGATTTACCACAGAACATTCCATTTTAAGATATTGCCAATCGTGTCTATCTGTAAAATACTCTTACAAATATGCCCATGCCATCAGTACATTTCTAACTAATGCATACAGATAAAAGTGTAAAAGCCTTTGCTAATCAAAAAAAAAAAAAAAAATATATATATATATATATATATATATATATATATATATATACACTAAACTATTATACAGATTTTTCTTAATTACATTCCAATATATGCTGTATGTAGCTGATAAAATGCAAGTATACCTTCTCAAGTTCAGTAATCTGTGCAGATATATCCCAATGTAATAGCCTCTTTTCTGTGTTCTCCACATAAGCAAGTGTCCTCACCTTCAGTTTCCCTAGCTACACAGTTGCCCTTTTATGGTGTAGATTAAGGGATGTCAGCATAATGAAGATACAAATCAGGTGTGAACTCATTAGAATTGCTTAATCCCAAATACCTGGTTCCAGGTACAGATGTAAACATAGTGCAGGCACTTTCTCAGTGTTTGTTTTTAATGGATTGCAACTGTGAATGATTACTGGTTGGGAAAAAGAAAACATAACAGCACTGAAGGCTGCTCTTCATCCAGTGGGTGTGTCAGGTTAGATTTACAAAGTGTTAGAAATAATTTTGTCATGGTTGGAAAAGTAAGTGAACAGCATACAATTCACAGGTTCTGTTCATTAACATCTACCCCACTTCATTTTGTTAGCAACTGCATATGATATTATTGTCATTTAATATCCTCATACATTTTAAGGACAGCAATATAGAATGGCTTACAGATCGTACCTCCCAGATTACCGCTGAAATAAGAGAAGAATGACCAACAAACATAGAGAGTTAAGACAGAGCTGTATGTGTAGCAATAGTCTTAACTGGTTGTGTCATCACTTAGTGCACTACATCCAAAAATAATAAATGTACAAATAACAGTTGTATGGCTTCATATTACTGTAGAGGATGTTGCAATTGGTTGTATGCAGATTTATTTCATTTTCTTTCTGTAAAGCTGTTTGTGTGGAAAAGAGGGATAAGGCGCCCTTTCTGTTTTACAAAGGTCCATTGGCATGAGAGTTCAAATCTAGACCTATATAGAAATATCTCATGTGTACTAACATTTTCTAGTGTGTATGTCATAGAGTGCTTTTTCTCATTTCAACTATTTGTCCATTTTTCTTTTTTTCTTTTCTTTTCTTTCTTTTTTGGGGGGGCAGTGTTTGCACTATATGCCACATAGCGCAAACATGGGAAATGGAGAAAATGGATGTCAGGTTTGTTTGTGCTTATCTTGTTTGTGAGAAATGAGGCGGTATGCAAACTGGACTAGTGGGTCACCCAGGAAGCAGACAGAACACCTGCAGAACACCTGAAAACAAGGCATCTGTAAAAGGGCAAAGGGAAAAAACAATACATTGTTGCAATTTCTGTATTTCATCATGCAACTGCGCTTAGCAGCATTGTGAGGCAGTTAGCACGGTTTCCTGACAGCTGCAGCCATTGAACACCTGCAGACAGTACTCAGACAGCTAATAGTTGAAACTGGATACATTCTATTAATTCTGATGGGCACATTGCATACCTGCAAAGCGGCGTTCTGTGGCGGTTAACACAGAAACCTTAAGAATGATTAGGAAATTTCATGTAACTAGTGCTGTGGCAACAAATGTAGGGCTGGAGTACAGATGATCCTGGGTTCTAGTACAGGGTGTGCATCTTATTTTTACTGTTGTGACAGCACAGTTTATAGCAATGAACTGAAAACTAGACAAGTGTTATTTCAACATTTGTGTGGCAACAGGTGTAATTGTAGGACTGCCATACACATGGTTCTGAGTTCTAATACAGGGTATTCCAGACATTTTTACTGTTGCTCCACTTCCCATTATATTCACTCTCACTTATAACACTTTAGATACAAATTATATATATATGAGGGATGAGACACTACTACTGTGTTTTCAGATGTATGAATGAGGGTATATTATCTACTATATTTCTATAAGTATAATTCTGCTGTCTGGGCTTGCATGGCCTTTACAATTAACTAAAACACATGCACAACTACATCTATAGCCAATAACCTTGCCAGGTCACACATTTACATGTGTAACAGCTCAAACTCTCACCTGTATTTATGCATGATTCCTGACTATATACGAGTAGCACTTCTTCTCTGGCAAAGATGAAAAATCAATGCTGTGGAAGAAAATGTTTTGTCCCTTATGCTTAGGTTCGAATCCCACACTGCGAAAGTAATTTTTCCTGAGTGTGTAAAGACAAAAATAAAATGTCAGGTTATTACATTTATGCCCCCAGTGCATGTCTACAAACATAACTCACCTAACAGTTACCTTCCAATTTCCAATACAAATTTCCAGGCTACATCAGTACACATCCCTCAAAGTAAGGCTAAGTGTCAGATTAAACTTCCAATTCCAATTATTTAATTCCTCCGTGCTTGGCACTGCTGCCCTCCTCTTACCATCATGCAAATGCAGTCAGCATCACTGATCAGGTTTGTGCACTATCAGTAAATGTGATAACTAGAAATGGAAGGAAAGGATCATTTTCCATGCTCTAATCTGGCTAGAATACATGGCTGACATTGGAGAGGAAGATGCATTATTTAGGGCACACAGGTGGGGTACCCAGGAGTCCAGGATATTTATAAATATTTATTTATAAAGCAGTACAGCCAAAGGCTTCTGCAGGGGGGACTATTCTGGCTCCCAGTACAAGTCTGAGAGATGGAATAGTTTGTCCCAGACTGCATTCAGTGCCACATGTATCCCACACACTGGAAAGCAATGTAGGCATCACTTTAATGACCTATGCATAAGAAAAAGGGATACTCTCAATCATTGGTTGCAGGAATTTGAGACTGCAGACATCCCACAGCTGTGTAAGTATGACAATAACAGAGTACTTGTAAGACTTCAAAAGCTAAATATAGGCAAGTCTGGTATGCATAATGCTCTTCTGTTCTTTTCTGTTATTTCCCCAGCTCCCACCGAATGTCAGTTCAATTGACAGGCTCATGTTGCTCAGCTAGAGAGACTGAGGGAATAGAGTGGTATGTTTATTGCAGCATTAAAAGTGAATGATAGCTTTTTTGGTCTTTTATAGAGTTGTATCAAATTGAGCATGCATATCCCCACTGTAAAAGCAAGTGTGCATGCATTAGTCTGTAGCACAAACCAATTATGAGATCCAATATTAGACTGTAGTCAGAGGTTATGAGTTCAAATACTATGATTTCCAACTATTCAGTACTGTTATTTCTTCAATAATCTTTATATTAAATTAAAAATGCTATACCAGTAGCACAAATGCCCTGCTATAAACTGTAATATGTATAACTGGAACACTCATATGTGCAATATATGCACATGTCAAGGATTACTTTCAGTGTGTATCTATTAGGATGTATACTTAAATATAATACTTCAGATAAAAGAGTTGTATCATTGTGTTGATGCATTTATACCAAATATGATGGTACTAATTTTATCTCTTTTTTCTCTCACCCCAACCCTCATCTCTCTTTTTTTAATTTTTATTATGTGTCATGAAAATGTCTGAACATCATCCGTGTGTACCACATCACTAAATACTACACAACACAGTGAGGTAGGCCAGCCCCAGTGGATCAGCCTGCCCTTGTTCCACCAGCTCCAGCCCCGATATCCAGCATATATGGGAGGCAAGTTGGCAGCACTGCCTCTGCTGCCCCTGCACTACTCTCAGGTAATACTTCCCCAGAGGCTTGTGCAGTGGTGGAGGTGGTGATTTCATCACCCACAGGAAGTTCCCAGGGATGGTGCATAGGGTCGTGCACCACACCATTGTGGTACACCTATGCCAGATGGAGAGGCTGCTCTCCCTCATGGTCTGCAGGAGGAGGAGATATCAAGCACTCCAGCTGCCAGTGGAGTAAGGGGACATTGATAACAGTCCTGTGAGTGAAGACTCAGTGCTCACTGTCTCCAAGCTTGATGTCCATGAGCTTGCATTGTCCCCTTCCTCACCCCAATGATGGTGTCCCCCAACCTTTTATGTCTATCACCATCCCTATCTCTTGTCTTTGTTTGCATTTGCTTCCTTACCTACCCAACTTTCCTGACCCACACCCCACATATACCTACATCCCTTACCCACCAGTCTTCTCTTACTGAGTTTAAAAAAAGGGGCACCTGTCCCACCCAAAAAAAAATCATCCCATACATAGCTCTCCATTTTGCACACATGTCTTCTTGACACACTTGATTTGGTCTAGTTGGCTATATAACTTTATTGCATTGCTGTCACCCCTCTTTGGTGACAGTGCAAATTCAGTTAATATTCTGGACATATATTCAGTTTACACTGTTAAAGAAATGGATAGCTATGTTTCATTCCTACCTCCCTCCTGCACATTCCTGTATTAGTTTATCTTTGTTCTTCCCCTGCTCCCCATTTCACCACATTCCTATCTACCCCATCTTAACACTTATAATCTGGTCAAAAAATAGAATCACACACAACACACATACGTAGCAGAAAAAGCAATGGGTCCCTTCACTTTTTTGGCCTCTATGTTTGCATGGAGTTTTGCATTGCACACCAATGAGCAGCAATGGTGAGCTGTGGTACATTGCTGTGGTTATCTCTGCACAATGCCACTTAACCTAGCTGTTTACAGCAACACACATACTGTAAAGAATTCATGTCATTGCATTATCATTGTTTATTTAAAAGCCTTTAAAAGTATTAGATACACCTGGATTCTAACCCAATATAATCTGGGCTCAAAAAAAAATGTGTCAACGTATTTACACCTGCTGCCACAGAGTCAGTTAAGAAGCAGGTGTGTTTCATAGACTCAGTACAAACTCTCAGACTTTTCACAATGCAGCTTGCATTTGCACACTCCTTAACTATGTGCAAATATGGAAAGTATTGAAAATGTGTACCTCACATGTGCAAACACTTTGCCAACCATGCAAAACCGCAGCTTGATAAGCTATGGAAAAGTAAATATTATTATGTATTACTACTATTTACTGCCCATTTCCTGTCTATGACATGAAATTGCATGTAGCAACATAACAAACTGAAGGCCCTATCTAGCAATATTTAACATATTTACAATAAAGTCATGTGTTGTCCCCCCCCCAGCACTGCAACCCTGGTGTCTCAGTACTTTTTCCACACACGTCACCTATACTACAGACATTAATATCAAATGTTGTGTGGCATGCAATGCACATCAATCTGGTAACATGCAGAACTAGAACAATTGACCAATATTCCTAAAAAAGCCTTATCTGCAGGGCCAGGTAAGGGCTCTTGACCTTGTCCACAGGGACATAGGTGACCTTCAACACACTTTACCTGACCCATTTTTGTTTTTTTCAAGGGTAGATCTTGCTAATTAAACATTGCAGAATTTTTTTATAATGACCCCAAAGACCTGGATGAGGGATAACAGGACATACCACTATGTTGATTTATCCAAGGCCTTTGACAATATTTCCCATCCAGGTATCATGGATAAACTCTCCCATCTGGAGATTAACCAATATATTACTAGATGTATAGCTAACTTGCTCACCAACAGAACACACACTGTCAAAGTTAGGGACTGCATCTCCACCACTAGACCACTTACAAGTGGAATACCACTAGGGTCTGTGCTGGACCCTGAACTGTTTGGAAACTATTTCTCTGAAGTCCAGGCAAGGGCAGATGGCCTGTGGCTTACCAATTTGCAGATGACTTTTAACTGGACATGGTCATATAGAGTCCCCTAACTGTGTTAACATTTTACACAAGGGGCTGCAGAGACAAATGATTGGTTCCAAACTCACAGACTGAACCTTAAAGCAAAAAATGCCTAATTTCCCCCTTTGGCAATGAAGTAGCCCTGGTAATTATGATATATATTCCACCCCTCTAAGCTCAAACACAGTGTTGCAAGACTTGGGAACACATGTTGATAGCAATTTACACTTCAGTCACTATGTGTCCATAGTGGTGAGACACACCCATTCTACATTGTGCACCTCATAAATAAGGCCATCACTTCCAAGACCAGGGAGGTCATAGCTCTGTTATACTCTACCCTTATCAGACCACTATTTGAGTACAATGCTCCCTTCTGCCTGTACATCACCAGAAACCTGCAGCAAATGGAGAAAACATAGAGGTTTGTGACTGGGAGAATCCAGAGCCTCCAAAACATGACAAACATGGAAAGACTAAAAGACTGGTCACTGTACTCAGTATCATGCAGACCCCTGAGAAGTGACATATGCCTGGCCTACAGAACAGTCTCAGACCCTGCCCTACTGGAAATGTTGGACATCTGCAAATCATCAAATGTGACAAGAATAACTTGTTCCAGGGATCTTGACCTAGCTTGTGACATAAACAGAACATGCTGGGGACACAGACAGATATCCCAGTGATTGCCACTTCTCTGTAATAGGCTCCCATTATGTATGAAGCAGTGCTCCTTAATGACCCTATTCAAACTCCACCTGGACAACTGGATGGGTGATTGTAAATTCACCCTTGGAGTGGCACCTATGTCCCTCATAGACAGGGCCAGTCGGTGCTGATCACAAAATCTCTATGCTAACAATGACCATCTAACTATGCTCAATAAGGGTACTTGTGTTTTTACATAGCTAGGCTTGTAAATGCCCTAGGGCCATTAGACTAGTAAACTCCTATGAACCTATGAAGCTATGAACATATGCAGGCCTCCCAACATGTCCTGCTGTTATCATCCACTATAAGGTGACCTGCAGTCTTATAAAAGTCAGACTGGTGCCGTGGAACATGTGTAAAGTACTGTGGTTTGTAGTCTATGTACTTGTATAGGTAAGGATGCTGTTTTCACTGTATATGTGAATCCTACAGTAACCACTCTGACCATGTGGAGTAAAAGTATTTTGATAGTTGCACATGCCTACACATCCATTTTATGCAGGCCTCCCAACATCTCCTCTCCAACATGCCCTGTTGTCATCCACTATAAGTTGACATGCAGTCTTGTAAAAGTCAGATGTGCTGTGGCACCTATGTAAAGTACTGAACTTTGTAGTCTATGTAGTTAGATAGGTAGGGATTTTATTCTCAATGCAGTCAACTGGGAGAGTGTGTTTGTGCAACTGCTTCATATCACAGAGAGCCTTTTGTACCAACATATGGCACCTTGTTATTAACATATTCTCCTCAACAGACACTACTGATGTCATCAGCTATAAAGTGTGGTCTGACACATTCTAAGTCAGACTTGAGCTGTGGAGCGTGGCTTAAATACAAAGATCTATAGTCTGTGTACATAGCTAGGTAGGGATTCTATTCTCACTGCAGTTTTTGTGTGTGTGTGTGTGTGTGTGTGTGTGTGTGTGTGTGTGTGTGTGTGTGTGTGTGTGTGTGTGTGCTCTTGCTTCACAATACAATGAGTATTTTACACTAGTATGTGGGACACAGTTATTACCACATTCTCCTCAACAGATACTGCTGATGTCATCAGCTATATCTGATTCATGGATATGCACTACTCCCAGCAGCGCAGGTTCAGAGACTGGCATGGAGGCTAGGCAGAAGTCGCCTCATCCTATATGATACAGATTACAGTGACATGGCTTTCAGTCTATCCACATACATCATAGCATGGTTTGTATGCCCTGTGATTTCTTGGTAAGAACCCCCTGTGTTCTCTCCAGCTTCTACATGTATCTGGTGAGGTACATGCAAAATACAGCATTATACTCTTTTAGTGTTCTGATGAGGTTCAAGTACAGTGCTGTCATACAATCCTAAGATCTGAATATGATGGCATGACTTAATGTGTGCGCAACATAGGCTTTCAATACCAGTGTGGACACTTGGTGGACGAAGTTCAGATTCCTTTCTACATGTGTTCCCAGTGCTTGCATCACTGAGTTTTAGCATAGCAGGACTGTTATCAATGCTGTAATTAGCATGGAATTCCACTTTCCGGAAGGACAAAATAAAAACACATTTCTGCATTTATTTGTAGACTGTGTGGCTTTGTCACCAATCATTTGTCTGTGTTAGCCCTTCCTGTAGTATATCATCATAGATGGACTCAATGATTGTATCCAGTATGCAAGAATCAGAAATTCAGTGAGCTAAAGGCCATATACTTTAGCCAGAAATGTCAAGAAATAGATTCCAGACAGTAAAGGGCCAAACATAGATCCCTGATGTATACCAACGGTGACAGCTCTACTGGTAAAGTTTGATTCACCAGCTTTCATAGTATATGTTCTGTCAGTGAGCCAGTTTGTTACCCATACAGTGACATGAGGTTTAATCCCCAGCTGGGAGACTTTCTCAATGATCTTTGTATGGGGAATTGTGTTCAAATCCTATGCCTGTTAAGGATAGCCAGTATACACTGCCTTATCTACATCCAGGCCTACAACACAGACTCATTTGGCTGTGACAGTTTCACAGATTGCCTATCACTTGGCTCATCACATACACCTTCCTTGCATGGTTAATACATACTTCAGTACATCCTCTGCACACACTATGTTGCTCTGAAGGGTGTTTTCAACATGCATCCCTGTGAGTTGGGGGGACCGCACCCAATGCATGCATGTATAGACACATCCTGACTCTTCTCATCTGTGAGGGAGACCAATATGTCATCATGGACCTTTTCTAAATGGACACTAGTAATGTCTCGGCTGTGTGCAACAGACCTGTGTGAGTTGTTAATGCTACATCATGTCTGTTACATCTCCTAGATGTCCTCCAAGAGATCATCAAGGGCATACATGATGACAACACTATCATCCTTTTGAACTTGACATGCTTTTGACATAAATGCACAATGAGGTATTCACTCAACACTGTCAGATGTGGCCCCATATACACCTATATCATCAAGTGGGTAGACCACTGTATCACATACATTGCATCTAAATATGTTGACATGTGTGAAGTGACCTAGATATCAGGTCCAGTGATCAGGGCCATACGTCAGGGATGTCTGCTAGGCCCTTTCCTGCCCATTATTTAAGTAATGCACATCACAGATGATATACCCATCCTGTGTTCAAACAGCTGCATGAAGGACTACGGATTGTGGGCAATCACTGACTCCAACTGTGATATTAGTGTAATACAGGCAGTTTCAACACACACCAAAGATTGCTGCCAAAGCCACGACAACACCTGCAATGACAAGAAAATTTGAGGGGGTGATTTGTTATGTCAAGAAAACAAACACACAACCCAGGTATAATGTGGACATCACACCCTATAATCAGACCATTAGGTATGTGAGCTGTGTTCTGGAGGAGATGGTAAGTGGAACATCCACCAGCATATGGCCACAGAACTAACTACTCCCTTGTATGTAACACAAGTACAAGGTATGTGAAGGACATCCACATCAGAGGCCATAATACCTACACAGTTCCCAGCCTTCATCACACCAGTAACTGAGTATAATGCACCCTTCTTTATGTACCTCCCTACACATCTTCCACTGATACATAACTGAAGTGTACCACCTTTGTCAAAGTGAGCTGTCACACAGCTTATTAGGCCATACCTGGGTATTCTTTTTGTGGCATAAACATTACTGTCTGATGGTGCAGAACACCATCAAGTTTTTACACCAGATGCATGTGTACTACCTGTTCTGTTGATGCACACAGTACATACATAGGTGTTTCACAACATTAATGGCATGGATAAAATTGGCAACTGTGTGGATTGTGCCATAGTACAGTGTGGACGATTACTCTCATAGAGTGTGGACATATAATAGTTGTACAAGTGCGTTTGTGCAGAATCATCTCTGATCACTGTAAATCACATATGTTAAGTGAGAAGCATGGGATTACTGGTGGTATTATTCTGATATTGAAAAGAACCAACAACCTGCACAAGTAAAGTCCACAGGTGCATGTCCAAATTCCAGTAAAATAACATACAACAAAACAGGCCAGCACTCCAATATTGGTGGAATCACTTTTATTCACCTTACAAAGTGGTTTCGGCAATGTAAGCCTTCATCAGTGTAAAAAAACACAATCACATCATACATTTAAATAACACCAAATTAGTTCTTATTGGTCTACTATAAACTATCATTTAAACCCAGTGGCGGCTGGTGACTTCAAACCAAGGGGGGGCTGCAGGAGACATCTGAATGGGCGGGGCCAATGGGAAGGGGCGTGACCAACTAGAAAGGGGAGGAGCTATGCTCAAAACCACAAAAACTAACTAAATACACTGCCGTGGGTGCCAAACCATCATTATGAGAGTCCAATCAAGACAAAATGAAGTGTAGAAGAATAAAAATATTTCAATGCATTGGCTGCATGACCGTTTACTTAATATCTAGATGGAAACAAAAAGGTTGTGAGGCATGAAAAAATAAATTACTTTTTTAAATGCATTAATGGAATGTCAGTCAAAATCAAGTATAAGAGAACCACTTCTTGCAATGCAGTTCTAATTATAAAAGAACCAAAAAGGTAATGTCACAAAAACCACTCCAATAAAAAATAAAAAAAAAACAGTCCAGGCCACCAGTCAAAAAATGTAGAAGCTTTAATCCACAATAAAATCCACAAAGATGAGCGCGTTCATCTCCTTACAAGACTTCTTCAGATAAAATACACTTGTGCTGCCCTTGTTATTTATAACAATCATAAATAATTGCCAATGAAGTCTAAATGAAGTCTGAATTAAATCTTTAAAGATCCAGGGTCCATTTTCTTCCTATATAATTGTTACAATACAGGTTTTTTATATATATATATATATATATATATATATATATATATATATATATATATATGACCAAAATGTAGAAAACTGTGAAAAAAATACTTATATTAACAGTTGATAACATCCTTAACTCTTCCAATTTCTAAAAAATATACGCTAATGTAACAAATAAATTCATACCTTCGTAAATTTAGCTACTAATACAGGCTTTATGCTCACATATTCATTTAAACCAGGAAAAATAGTAGCCCTTAATCTCAATTGCCATTTTAGTTCCATGTTTAATAATACATTTTTCAAGTCCCCACCTCTGTTGTTACATTTAACCATATGTAAAATGGCAAACTTATAACCTTTGAAGGACTGACATGAAACTGAGTGTTTAAATAATGCGTTAGTATCTTTGCCTTTTTTGATGTCATATAAATGTTCCCGTATTCTTTCCTTAAATACTCTTTCAGTTTTCCCTGTATAGAATGCTTTGCATTCTATACAGACTGCCATATAAACTAGCATCTTACTGTTACAATTACCCTTACAAAATTTTATCATGCTGTTTAATCCATTGTTTAAAACAATACAATCCTCTCTATATATGTATGGGCAAAAATTACAGCTACCACAAATACTGGTCGCTTTTTTAATTTTATCCTGTTTTTCCGTTTTTTCAAACAGTCTTTTAAAATTCATTCCTGTCTTAAAAATGAATGTGGGGTGATTGCCTACTATCTCATACAATTCTCTGCTTGCCTTCAACAGACTCCAATTAGTTTTAATTATTTGGGTGAAGAGTTCCGTGAAAGTATTATATTCTGTAACACATGCTCCCTGAAAGTGATTTATTTCTTCCTTGTTTTGTTTTTTAACTGCACTTAAAGGTTGCCCCAAAAGTGCTATGTATTTCGTACCCCAACCTCTGTATACCTCATCCAATACATCTCCAACTAAATCTTTGGGGTAACCCCTTTCAATAAATTTTTTACCCAGGAAAATAAACTCTCCCCTTAAATCTTTAAAATCTGAAGTCATTCTTGCTATTCTAACAGCTTGGCCCTTAATAATACTTTTTTCTGGACCCATGGATGAAAACTACTGTAATGCAGAAAACTGTTGCACCAAGTGTCCTTTCGATATATATTAGATTTATATCCTTTTGAAGTCTTAGCTATAGTGATGTCTAAATAATTTACACTTACCATACTAGTTGTGTGTGTAAAAGATAGAAAATCGGTACTCTTGTTTAAATATTCCATAAAGGTCTCTATAGTGTGTTGACTACCCTCCCAAATAACAAAAATATCGTCCAAAAATCTAAGGTACAATTTAATGCAATTCTGGAAGGCACTATTAAACACAAATCTGTTCTCCCATTCTAATAAAACTAGGTTTGCATAGACGGGGGCACACAAGCTGCCCCCATTGCTACCCCACTTGTTTGTTGGTAATATTCTCCTTGAAAACCTATGTAGTTGTTGTCCAACACCAACTCCATAAGTTCTAGGATAATTTGAATGTTGTCTTTAGACAAGGAAGAACGTTTGTAAACACAGTCACTGAAATATTCATGACCCACATCACGTGGTATACTTGTAAATAAATCTTTGATGCCTATAGTAATGAAACAATAGTTTTCTGCCCATACCTCACGGGTAAACTTAAACAATCCCATGAATCTCGAATGAGATGTGGGGTGTTGACTACTATTTCTTTCATATGATGATCTATAAAGACTGCTAAAGGGTGTGTTTTTGAGTTCCTGGCCAACACTATAGGCCTGAATGGAGGTTCTATGATAGATTTATGTATTTTGGGTACTCCGAAAAAATTAGGAATCGTAGGGTGAAGTTGTCTCAAATACTGATGTGTTTTGTAATCAATTCTCTCTTCTATTAAATACTCTTCTAAAAGGGAGTCAATTCTATTATAGGCGATGTGAATTTCATTGATGGACGTGGAAGAATAAGTATCCATGTCCAATAGGATGTTAGTTAACGTGTTTTTATATTCTTCGTTGCCAAAAAGTACTACCCCCCCCTCCTTTATCTGGCTTCATGATGCGAAAATCACCCTGCCTTTGTAAATCATGAAGTCATTTTACTTCAACATAACTAAGGTTGTTGTCCCCCCTTAAATTTCTGTTGTTATTATAGGCCTCATAAATTTCTTCAGTGGCTATTTTCTCAAACATCATAAGAACAGGATGGAGAGGTGGGTTGAAAGTGCTAGACCTATAAAGACCTCTATTTACAGTGTTGTTCTTTTCAGCATCCTTTTCACACATCATTTTCAAATTTAGCTTCCGAAGGTATCACTTTAAATCTACCAAAGAGTTAGCTATATCCCCAGAATTAGATTTTACAAATTTGAAACCCTTCAAAAACAATTCAAAGTGTTGTTTTTCCAAAGTATATGTAGTGTAGTTGAAAATTTTGAACCCTTTGTATTCCGTGACTATCCCATCACTATGTCTAACTATTTCTATCTGTCCCTCGTCACTGTTTTCTTCCATCCAGTATTGATCCCATGTTGACCTGTCAAATGGTCCGGGTTTGAGAGATGTCTGGCTTTGTCGGCCAGGCGTTCTGATCTCCTGGGTAAATAATCCTCCTGTACTACAGAAAATGAGTCTACTTCATCAAGGCCCCTGTTGGTCTTATCACCATATCCATTGTTACTCCCCTCTGTATGAATTCCTTGCTCAACAGCATGAAATTTATTACCATAATGATTATAATAATTTTTTGTTTTTTCATGTTTTTGCTGTTTGGCCCAGTGGTAGGGGCCTGGATATGTTTTTCCCATACGGTATTGTTTGTCTCTTATAAACTTCTTTTGTTTCCTTAAATAGATTTTTTGAATCCTGACATCTGTTCTATGTAAAATCTTATTATATAACTGTTCATATTCTTTAAACAACAAATCTTTTAGAATGTCACCATTCAGTCTATTAATCTCACCAGTTAATTTCACTAACACATTCTTGTTGCTTTTAACAAGCTTAGAAATCAACCCCAACCCACATTCATCGAAATAACTGTGAAAATCCTGTGTAACTGAATCAGAATATTCAATACCGAAGGGGTACTTGTACATCCTCAGTCCCTGTGGGACTATCTTATGGTTAATACAACAGTTTAAATAGTTATTGTCAATTTGTAAACATTTGTATTTAAAAAGTTTTTTTTCAAAAATAAAAATCATATCTTTAAGACTAGGTTCATCTAAATAAACATCACTCTGTATATCACCATCTTCGATATTAAAATTAACAGAAAAAGAATCATAAAACTCAAATTGTCTGTCCATAATGTCTTTCAAACACTTTGTTTGCACAAATTCATCAAAAACTTCACCCTGGTGGTCCCCCTGTATATCATAATTAAAGCTTCTATGTTTTTTTGACTGGTGGCCTGGACTGTTTTTTTATTTTTTATTGGAGCAGTTCTAATTATAATTTATATTCAGCTTTATTAAAGTACCAAGTAACATGCTGAAAGTAGAAATATCTGATGCCCCCACTTGTAAAAATGTTCCTTATCCAAAAAAAAGACCTGCTGCCTAACAACTATCTACTTGTTTCTTGGGGAAAACATGATCAAAGTAAAAAATGAAAAGCAAACAAGAAATAAGCTCAAGATACATTGCTTAAAAGGATTACTGTACAGGTTATGGACCACACAATTGGCATTCTGTTTAGTTTACAGGTAAAGCCTGCAGAGATGATTGGAAGTCTCCAAGTGTAATGAGCTTCTTAAAATAATGTAATCCTGTCCTTTATTACAAATACTGTCATATGCATTTCAATACCCAAGGCTTATACATTATCAACAGAAAGGCTTTCAATGCTGGCAATTATTTAACAGTATGCTTATTAAAGCTTACTTTAATCTTACAATCTCAACCAAGCTTACCTGATAAGCTTACCTGATGGTCATTAAATATTGCTACTTAAACACAGAGCAACAGGCACTTTGAGTAATAAGCATAAATCAACAGTACAAAAAATATGACAGAAACCAGACCATTCTGCAAAAATCAAGGACAGATGAAAAGCCACTCTAGTACTTGTATCTACATTGGATGGGGGGATACTCTGCACATTTACACTGCATAACTACTCCTTGCCTTGCTTCAACACATCCAGAGTCACTACATGGGGGAGTGGGGTGCAACAAGTATGTCACAATTTGAAATGTCTCTGGCTGACTGTGATGACCCTGACACATTTGTCATACCTCTCAACCTCAGAGCAAGAAATCTGGACAAAGCCATACAAAGAAGTGGGACAAAGGCCCAAAAATAAGGACAATTTTTAAAATACTGCTCTTATAAACTTAGAAAGATAATAGAATACGTATTGCATTAGTATGAACTTTCTGAATGGTATGAAATCTGAAACTAAAATGTCTGTCATTATTTTCTAACTTCAGTCTTTAATGATTTGTCACTGATTTGCCAAAAAAAACACAATTTTATGAAAAATGGACCAAAAATGTGATGTAAAAATATAAAATAGCCACACAATACAGCTGGGAACCTGTCAAAGAAGGAACACTTTAATATTAGTACTGCTAACTTGAGCAGCTGACAAAATAAAAGAATCTACATGCATTTCTGAAATAAAAGTAATCTATAACTCTAATTATTACAGTTATTTCTTAATTGTAAACCCTCCATGTTTTCTTCCAAATTTGCTATTTTGCAGAGGGATTATTAGGGGAAGAGCAACATTTTGAGCCAAAATCAGGGACGCTTGAGAAGTTTGGCTATGCCTAATTCTATAAAGCAATTTATTTGCATGCACCTCTCAACCTGTTAATGCAATAAATCTGGACAAGGCCCAATATATTCGGGGAACATATAAACAGTACTAAAATTGCTCTTGTATAAACTGAGACAGTTGATAGAACAGCAGGTCTTACTTTAGCATGCATTTTTCTGAAGGTTATGAAGTCTGAAACTCAGTGTGTCATTATTTAGTGACTTAATTCCTAAATGATTTGCAAGAAAACCACAAATTTTATGAGGAACAAGCCAAAAATAAGAAGCAAAAATCTATTCATTCTTTGAATATCTGGACAGTTGGGAGGTATAGTTCAGCTGGGGCTATCTAAGTTTGCCACCCTTCCCCCTCACAAAATCATGGTCGAATGGAGCCTCCCCCTGCAGCCATTCCAGTGATCCATTACTTGGCTATTTCATTCCATTTACCATAAACAGTAATGTGTATACTGATTTACTTATATGATGATTTGGACTTTATTTGAAGGTTTTATTTTGCATTTTACAACACAAACACTAAGACATCTGCTAAACAAACTAAGCATTAAAACTTGCCTGCCCTTGAAACTCACATTCATTGAAACAGCATTGAAACCCACATTCAAAGAAATTCATTTTACCAGTGGCAGATAAAGATTAATTCTGGGCTGTTTTCAAATCATAGGCCCCTTGCATATGAAACATACATGTGCTCTTTGATACACCTTCCTATTGTTTTGAACATTTTTCCAGTAAACAGTGAAACACAATGCATGCACCAATAATGACAAAACTGCCCAATTCAGAACATTTCCATCATAAAAGTCTACTCAAACTTCTACAGTCCACCATTATCAGTAAATATGCACAATTCTACAGTCCACCATTATCAGTAAATATGCACAATCTCTTAAGTAAAAAAGTCATCTAAATAATTCCACATTAAATAAATCTGTAAGTAATGAAGAGGTTGCTGCTAGCAAACACCTTTATATTTCATGGTTTCATCGAAAAATAAAGTGTCTGATGCCCTTGATGAATAAATTGCCTATATTACATTAAAAATGATAAGCTAGTAATATTGCAATAGGAAATGGATGGCAAACTGATAACAGGATCATAGTTAGTATCTTAACTTTTTCAGTACGGCAGCATTCAGCCCTTGTGGGAGTAGAACCAACAACCTTCTGCATCAAAAGCAAGTACACAACCTGTTGTGCTATTAACAATGCAAGCTGAATTAGCATAAGTAGCATTAAACTTCTCTTTCCCTGCAGCTCTCAGCTCCTTGTAAAATCTACTCAATACTGCATCTCAACTTCGCAGCACAAGAAATCTGGAAAAAGCCAAATTTATTGGGGGGTCAAAAGGCCAAAAACCAGGGACACATTAAACATTGCTAGTATAATCTTGGAAAGTTGCTAGAATAAAATGCTGTGTTACCACCATACATTTTACTGCTAAGGTCCCTGTGCAATAGAGTCAGAGCAACATACCACTATGCCAAATCACCTGGTTTGTGAAAGAAAAATGCTGTGTTACCACCATACATTTTACTGCCAAGGTCCCTGTGCAAAACAGTCAGAGCAACATACCACTACGCCAAATCAGCTGCTTTGTGAAAGAGAGGAAGACTGAAACTTAAATGGATATCATTTAATGAATTCAGTTCTCACCATAGCTGTCAACCTCTTAGCACAAACACCTGGACAAACCCAGTAATGAGGGAATACAGCCCTCAGACATATTCAGTGAATTCAGTACTTGCCATAGTTATCAACCTTAGCACAAAAAACCTGGGCAAAGCCAATACTGGGGTATTAGTCCCAAAAATAAGGACAAATTTCAAATATTCATCTTATAAACTTAGAAAATTGCTAGAATAAAAGGTTGTATGCTACTATGTGTTTTCTGAAGAATATGAAGTCTGAAATTCAAATGCCTGTCAATTTTACTTCTGACAGAACAAAAACAATTTTCAGCAGAGACCCAGGGAGAAATACTGCAGACACATGTCTTTGTAAAATGGCAGGACACCAGAGAAAATACACACAAACACAGGGAGCAGATGCAGACTTCACACAGAAGGCACCCCAGCCAAGAATCAAACCAGAAAACCTATAGCTGTGAGGCAACAATGCTACCACTGCACCATCAAATACACAAGGAATTAAGCATTCAGAAACCTGAAGTCTGAAATTCAAATGCCTGTCAATTTTATTTAACATTTGATAATCAGGACAATCTGACTTGGAACAAAAAAAATAAATTTCAGCAGAGGCCCAAGAAGAAATAATGCAGACATGTCTTTATAACATGGGAGGACACAAAAGTAAATCCACACAAACCCAGGGAGAAGATGCAGACCCCACACAGAAGGCACCCGAGCCAAGAATCAAACTCAAGAACCTGCAGCTGTAAAGAAACAATGCTACCAGTGCACCATCAAATATCAAGCATTGCAATATTTAGAAACCACAGATATTATGAGGAACAGATCAGATCAAATATGAGACAAAAATCTGCAATTTTTTTTACAAATGGAGGTGGGTAGGGAATTCAGGTCCTTAACACCTGCATACAAGGTACAGGGTTCAAGCCTGAGTATCTCTATCCACCACCATTTGTTCTCTCTAGCCATCAGTATATAGTAACGGGGGCATTTTACACACACACACACACACACACCACTGAGCTAAGCACACTATTATGGTTTCATCCATAATTTCTCTTTCAGCAAGGCAGACTTATCCAACTGAGGTGATGTGGAAGCCCTAACAGAGGAAACCTTAACCTCAAATAGCAAAGAATCTGCAAATAGATAGATCTTTGGTCCACTCCCCAAGGTCAAGCAGGGTGGTAAAAACATCAGTTTGAATTAAGATAGAGCAACTACTATGGGGTTTGCCCAGTATGACAGCTGTGGTGTATTTTTGCGGCTTTAGATTCTTTGAATAACTAAGGAATTACAGAATGAGTCCATACCATTTGGAAATAATCCCTGCCCTTTAACAGCCTGGAAAGCTATGAGGAATATCGACTTGCCTTTGAAAGAAGATGGTTCTAGCCAATACTTCTAGTAAATTCTAAAGTGTGAAACAATTATCAATCCACTAGGTGAAGTGGACACCTCTTCCACCAGTCTATAGTTTACTTGTACAGACAAGCAGGAAGGCAAATATTTTCAAATAATACACAAAATGGGCTGCAAATGCAGGAATATTTTGCTAATGATAACATTGTTTTGGATCCAGGACATGCACATAGCAAAAAATAACTGGCCGGCACAGGGGATGAGTTCATTTCTGTAGTCCACATGTTACATTATAATATACATTATCTCAGATGTGCAGCCATCCCAAGAATGAGAACTCCAGATGTCAACATAAATGCCATTAATTCATTATCTTTTCACTCTGATCTGAAAAAGGAAGCAGGTTCATCTGGGGGAGTAATCTTGCAGGTAAGTATATATGCAGCATCAAAAGACATTCTAGATCGGAGGTGGGGGGCTACCTTGCTATTTTTAGACTCATTTCATTTATCCATCCTCAACTGTATAGATGTCAGTTGCAGGTTGGAAACATTGTACTTCTAGGATGTAGCGTTACTCATTTTAGGCATCTACTACAAGCATTATGAAATATGGGGGTTTAAGATCAGTCATACAGGACCTGGAGATAATCTAGTACATTAAAATATGATGAGAGAGATGAGGCAGTGGCCCCCTATACCCATATATACTAACCCTTACCCTATGCTGCTGCTGCCCCCTAACCCAATCTTTCAGATTTCTTTCCCAAAAAAAATATGTCTAGTAATATCACTTCAGAAGACAAGCATGCACACATTTCAGTGAACAAGCAAAGAAAAAATAAACATAAACAGACAGCCCATTTGAACTTTAGCATCCAAAGAAAAACCATAGTTGACATGTTAGTCCCATCTACAATTGGAATTTTAAAGTCAGCTAGTAGAAAGAGAAAATACCTGGCTGGGCCAAAACTGACATGGTACACAGTGTTCATCTTCTGTTCACCACTTGACCCTCAACTCATAAAATATGTATGTTTAACAGTTTCTTTAATGGGTGTAATTTGTAATATACCAAAAGTGTAAAAAGGTAGTCCATTTAAGTGCTGGAATGGTATACACAATATGACTGTTTTGCTTGTGTATTAAGATACAAAAAAACTGGGTTATTTCTTGTATTCACTTGAAAAACAAGTGAAAAAATAGACATAGACCAATGTAAAGCAAAAGCTGGAAAGACAAATTAAATTGGAAGGATTCTGAAAACTTTAAGCAAATTAGTACAATCAATCTGGGAGCTTCAATTACATTCAATTAAAAGGCTGCTTATGAAACTATATGCAAATAGCAGCATTGTGTCTTAAATAAGCTGCTGATAGCAAAAAACATTTCTATTTGCTGTCAACATTGCTTGTGACTTGACCTAGTGGCAGGGCGCCTACTATTTATTACATAAAACAAAATGTCAATTACCTCCGCAAGAGACTAAGAAAAATAAAACATACATTAACTAGAAACTAACATAAACAACTGAAAGAGTTTTTAAATTCCATCAACAAGCAGAGACCAAATAGCAAAAGAAAGGCTATAGCTATGTGGTCCATCCATCTCAGACAGCTGATGGCATTTTAAGCTGGTAACCTTTGAGAGAAAAAATATGGATTCCCTTAGTTCAGTGCTTCATAAAACAAAATTATACAGGGCTGAGGCAAATTTTACAATATGTTTTCTGAAGCATTGCACAGATTATATGGTCGACTTGGATTGTAGCCATATGTTTCATAATGCAATCTTGAGTAAACAAAAATGCATTCACCTGTCAGTTTAGTGTTTTTCTCTAAGAAAGATTTGAGCCACTGCAAAAATTACGTATAAATATCAGTTACAGCAAAATACTAAAGGACACATTCGGAACTTCCAAGGAAATAAATCTCCTCTTTTAACCCCCCTCCATAAACGATTTTGTGTTATGTCCAAAATTAGTGAAAATCTTGGTGGACCCTCTGATCTCTTCTTCGTTTTGTATTTCAACAACTGTACTTTGTCCACATTCTGTGTTAAGTTAAACATCTGCCTCACATCATAATGCTTATAACCCCTCTCACTAAATCTCCAAATCATATCCCATGCTTCCCTCTTACATTCCACTCCAAATGAACAAATTCTCTTCACCCTCAAAAATTGAGCTTTAGGTATATTTTTAACAATATGTGGGGGATGATAACTTTCTGCCTGCAATATAGTATTTACTTGGGGGAACTTCCTAAAACACTACTACTAAGTGTCCCATCTGATTCTGCCTGAACTATTACATCAAGTAAGGTAATTTTCTTACGGTCATGGTGCACCGTAAGCTTTATACCCCATTTATTGTCATTCAATATTATACGAATTCCAAGAAATATGTGACATCTGACCTCCAAACCAACCAACAATCGTCCAAATGCCTTCTCCAGATATCCATAGCCTCTAGGTAGATATTGTGGGAATCATCATAAATTAACTGTTCCTCCACAAAATCCATGAAGAGATAAGAATAAATAGGTGCGCCATCAAATTGTAATAGCAATCCACTTTAATAACAGTACAAGATCTTATTAGGCAATATTTTTATATATATTGCCCAAAATTCACAAAAATGCTGAATGTCCACCAGGTAGACCTATTGTGCCAGGGAATAGTTCAATTACAAAACCATTATCAGAATTTTTATCCTATTATTTGAAACTATTATTGGGGTTATTGAGGTCTAGACTTCAATATACAATAGAGTTTTTGATAGTTATTGATGAGATGCAATTGGACGCAGTTTGGCTGTTGTGTACTTTGGATGTTAAAGCATTGTATAGTAGCATCCCACATTGGGCAGGTTTAATGGCCCTTGAGTTTTGGCTGAATAGGGCTTCTATATACAGCCCTGGTTTTAACACCTTTTTGGCTTGCCTAACAGAGCATGTGTTGACAAAAAAAATGTTTTTTATTTTGAAGAGGATTGCTATTACAACTTGATGGCATGGCTATGGATGCATCTTTTGCTCCTATTTATGCTAATCTCTTCATGGGATTTGTAGAGGAACAGTTAATTTATGATGATTCCCATAATATCTACCTAGAGGCTATGGATATCTGGAGAAGGCATTTGGATGACTGTTGTTTTGGAGGTCAGATTTGACATATTTCTTGGAATTCGTACAATATTTGAATGACAGTAAATGGGGTATAAAGTTGACGGTGCATCATGACCCTAAGAAAATTACCTTTCTTGTTGTAATATTTCAGGTAGAATCAGATGGGACACGTAGCAGTAGTGTTTTTAGGAAATTCCCCCAAGTAAATACTATATTGCAGGCAAAAATTTGTCACCCCACACATATTGTTAAAAATATACCTAAAGCTCAGTTTCTGAGGAAGAAGAGAATTTGTTTGTCTGAAGTGGAATATAAGAAGGAAGTTGGGGATATAATTCGGAGATTTAGTGAGAGGGGTTATAAGCATTCTAATGTGAGGCAGATGCTTAACTTAACACAGAATGTGGACAGAGTGCAGTTGTTGAAATGCAAAACGAAGAAGAGCTCAGAAGGTCCACCAAGATTTGTCACTAATTTTGGAAGTAACACAAAATCGTTTATGGATTTGGTGCAGAAATATTGGCATATTTTACTTTTAGATGAGGATCTTAGTAATATTTTCCCTGCCAGATGTTTATTTACATTTAGATGTGGGAAACCTTTAGGAGAATGGTTCGGCCATTATAAAAAGAGTAATGAAATAGACTCTACTATGGGGCAACTGTCATTGGGGGGCATCTGTTGAAGAGCAGTGAACCTTGTGGACATTCTAATAATTGTAAATATGTAAGTAAATCTGATCAATTTACAACATTAAATACCTCAAGGGTTTTTGAAATCAGGGCGTTCAGAAATTGTAATACAGACTGTGTAATATATTTAGTCACTTGTACTTGTTCAGCCTTCTACATTGGACAAACTTCCCGTCCTTTAAAGTTTAGAATAACAGAACATTATAGTGATATCAGATGTAAAAAAAAACAACAAATGCTTTATACAAACATACTTTGATACATCAGACAGATACATTTTATTTCACTATTAGCGTTAAAATTGGTTTAAGGAGAAATAATAAAGGAGGGTGACACAAGTTATTGGATCAAAAAGAAAAAAGTTGGATATCAGGCTAGGTGGGTTGTTCCTACCAGGTTTGAATGATAGTTTATAGTTGACCAATAAGAACTAATTTGGTGTTATTTAAATGTATGATGTGATGGTGTTTTTTTTACACTGCTGAATGCTTACATAGCCAAAACCGGTTTGTATGGTGAATAAAAGTGATTCCACCAATATTGGAGTGCTGGTCTGTTTTGTTGACTGTTATTATTCTGATATTGTCCATGATTGTAGTTGATTCTTTTAATGTTGTCCATGAGCTTCTACCTGTGTCCCACTTGCTGCAGACCTCTCTTGAGATTACAGTCATATTCAGGCAACTCAGTTTGCACAGCTTCACAATATGCACCCTACCCTAATTGTATATCACATCTCTGATAGATGTCCTCTGCATTATTCATGTAAGGGTATTTATCTCACACAGACATCCTCCCCATTATTACGTCACCTCGTGTGACAGTCACATAGGTTCATAGGTTCATACTAGGCTATCTGCCCTAGGGCATTTATAAGCCTAGCCAGAGTGTGCATGGCTTTCGCCACCCATTTTAAATGAATTTTGCTATGCCCTTTTTCGAGGTTAGTATACTGTGCCTCTGTCTAACAGTGACACAGAAGTGATACCTGGGGTAAACCTACTATCTCCCATCCACTCATCAAGATTCCTCTTGAAGAGAGTCAGTGAGGGACTCTGCCTAACCTGGACTGGGATTTTATTCCAGAGTGAAGGGAGCCTCTGGGTTATGAATCTGTCCCTCCAGCATGTCCTATTTATTTCAGTGCTGAGGTTCAAGTCTCTCGTGCGCGTAGCTCGATGGGATTTGGATTTTCTGAGGTGCAGCATGTCCTTTAATTCCGGGTTGGACATGGCTTTATACGTCAGGCACAGATCGCCTCTGAGCAGGCGGTATGCCACTGAGTAGAGCTGGAGTTTCTTTAACCAGGCAGCATATGGCATCTGTTTGAGCCCTTTGATCCTCTTGGTGAGGTACTTTTGGGTTCTTTCCAGTTGCTGAAGGTGTCTGGTAAGGTACATCCCAAAAGGGGCATTGTACTCAATTATGGGCCTGATGAGGGATGAGTAAAGAGGCACGATGACCTCCCCTGATCTAGATGTGAATCCCTTCATGATTAGGTGGGCTATATAAAATGTTTTTCTAACCACTTTGGCCACGTGGTTGTCAAATGAGAGATTGCTATCAACTTGGGTCCCCAGGTCCCTAATTACTTCTTCCATACTTAATGGATTACCACATATGTGGTAATTTGTGGGCACTTTGTTTTTGCCAAAGGGGATGACTATACACCTTTTGGCGTTTAGCTTGAGGCCATTGCTCTGGCACCAGTTGTCTATTTCTATGAGGCCCTTTTGTAGGATGCTTGTGTCGGCTGGAGAGTCGATTATGGTGCCCAGTTTGCAGTCATCTGCAAACTCGGTCAGCCACAGTCCTTCCATGTTAGCCTGTACCTCCGAGAAATATATACCGAACAAGAGAGGTCCCAGGACTGAGCCTTGTGGGATGCCACTTGTAACTGGTTTGGAGTCTGAAATGGCTCCAGCAATTCTAACCATGTGGGTTCTGTCCTTGAGCCAGTTTGCAACCCATCTAGTGACATAGGGGTTTATATTTAAGCTGGTGAGCTTATCTATAATGCCCGAGTGGGGTATTGTATCGAAGGCTTTTGCAAGGTCCAGGTAGGCTGTGTGGACCATCTTCCCCACGTCAATGGCCTTGGTGACTGTTTCAAAGAAATCGACCAGGTTTAAGAGGCAGTATCTGCCCTTAACAAAACTGAACTGGGTAGGATCCAGTGTTTGTAGGTCCCCAATATCTTTATTTATGAGGTCCATGATGATCCTTTCCATAGCTTTGCAGACCAAGCTAGTCAAGCTTATGGGGCGATAGTTTACAGGATCCGTTGAGGCACCACCTTTGTGGAGAGGGACCACTGTTGCTGTACGCCACTCTTTGGGTACATATCCTGTAGAAAGGCTGAGAGTGAACAGTAGTTTTATGTTTGGGTTTAGTTCTTCTTGGAGTTCATGCAGGATGCAGTCCGGGACACCGTCTGGTCCCATTGATGCTGTATTTTTTGCTTTGGAGAGGGTGGCTCTTACCTGAGCATCTGAGATGTCAGGGGGGCAGCACTCTGCTGGGATACATATTTGCCCTTTTGGTGGGGAAGGGGGGGGGGAGAAGTTTGTGCTGAACCTGTCAGCTAGGATGCTGGCAATGTCTGTGGGTTCGGTGTATTTTTTTGTCATTTTGGACTAATTCTGAGCATATCTGGGAATTCTCACCCAGGTTCCTAACATAACTAAAGAATGCCTTGTGATTATCCTTAGTGTCCTGTGCAATTTTTCTCTCAAAACTGGCCTTAGACGATTTTATGAGTGCCCGTAGTTTTTTGCTAATACTGATCAGAGATGCCTTCCCTTTTTGGGATTTTGCTCTATCATGTAGTAGCTTCCTCCTTCTATTGTATAGTTTATTTATGGCTGGGGTCCACCATACAGGACGCCTAACTTTGGAGGATTGGGTCTTGGTTTTATTTGGGATTGCATGATCCATGCATTCCTGAAGGTGTTCATAGAATGCGTTTATAAAGGATTCTGCGGTCTGGGCCGTATTTTCCACAGGCCCGGGGGCTTTGAAGGATTCCACCTCAGTTTTGTGGAGTGTGAAATTTGCTTTAGAGAAGTTTTTCACTGTGGTTTTCTGGGCAGGGGCTGGGGTCGGGATGTGAATATCTAGTGAGATTAGTTTATGGTCTGATCTTACCAGTGAGGGATACACTTCTGGTCTGGAGCATAGAGTCCCCTTGTTGGTGATGATCAGGTCCAGTATGTTTTCCCCTTTTGTGGGAGTGGCAACAAGTTGTTCCATAGCATTTGAGTTTATAAATTCTAGGAACCTTTGGGCTAGGGTGTTGGAGCTAGAGTAATGCTCCCAGTCTATGTTAGGGTAGTTGAAGTCGCCCAATATAATGGTGTTTGGAGAGACCTTCATATTTTCCAGTGTTCTCAGGAAGGCTGAGTGGGGTTCCTGAGTTTGGGAGGGTGGTCTGTAGCAGGCTATAAACTGGAAGGCAGTTTTACCCACTGTTAGTTGCACATGGATAGTCTCTGATGCTTCGTGCTGTGCCACCAACCTGGAGGTGTGGGTATCTTTGACGAATATTGATACTCCCCCTCCTTTTGTGGTTCGGTCCAGGTTTTGGGGCCAAAAAACATGGTATGAGGTATAATCTGGTAGTGCTGGGGTGCTCTTGGGAGCCTTGAACCAGGTTTCTGTTACTGCACAGATATCGATGTTCTCCATGCTAAGGAGAGTTTCGAGTGCGTGCATCTTGAGGTTTAGACTTCTGGTGTTGAGTAGCATTACTCTTAGTTTCTTATCCCTTGTGATACCTATGGAGGTGGGTTTGTCTTTTGAGCCTTGCCTAAAAAAGGCACTATGGGGGTGGTAAGTGCCTTTGCCAATATCCGAAAGCCCAGGGGTGACAGGTGCAAGCCGTCCCTAGTGAAACATCGTGGCTTGTCGAGCATGTCATCCCAGGCAGGCAGGCATTGGATCCCCTATGAATGACACCAATACTTAAGCCAATTGTTGAAATTGATCATCTTGTCTTCATATTGTGGCATAATTCTTGGTGAGGGTAAGATGCTACTCAAGGTCAGGGTCATACCGGCCTGGGCTACATGCTCAGAGAGCTCCTCTATGTCTCTTTTCATGTAGTCCAGAGAGGTACGTCTCAGGTCATTCACACCAGCATGGACAATGACTGAGTCATAATTGTACTTGCCTTGGAGTGACCTGAGTGCTTGTGTTATGTGGCAGATCCTAGCGCCCGACAGGCAGCTCACCGTGACCTTCTCCTTGTTCAGCCTGGTGAGCAGGACGTCAGTGTGCCTGACGATAGATTCACCTATTACAAGTGTATCAGGTGTGTTGTTTAGCCTTAAGGGCTGTGACTGTTCGGCACACTGGCTTTGTGAGCTATGTGTTGCATGTGTTTTGTTTTGGGGTAGCAGTTGCTTGGGTGTCTGCTTTGGAGGTCTCTGCTGCTTAGGCAGATTTTTATTTAGAGCCTCTGAGTATGTTTTTGTGTGTTTATGTTTTTGGTTTGCTGTCGTGGTAGGTCAATGTGAGACTGGAATTGTAGTGAGTGTGGTTTCCTTCTCCTCCTGACTGGTTACCCCAGTACTGAGTTGAGAGAGCTTAGCCTCCAGTTTGGCTATATGGTTGCATCTCTCACATGTGTTGGAATTTGTTGGGAGGAGGAGAGGGTTGTCTGTGTACATGAGGCAGTTGTAACATTGCCTCAAGATTCCCAGATTCACCAGCTGGACCGGAGAGGAGATTGACAACTGACCTTTGGACATGCTAGAATAGTATTGGGAATTCCTTTATAATTGAAAAAAAGGGCCAATGGGGAACAAAGTACTCAAGGGGAGTTTGTGAGGGTGTAGTGCTTTTAATTTTTAGGTGCTGACTTATATAATTGCTTTAGTGAGCAAGTGCCAGGCTTTAGAGTGGGAATAGGGTGTTTATTATGAGAACTAGATCAGTTCTAAGGGAAAAAGTGAAGAGCAGACTTTGTGGAGCTGAGAATGGTTTAAACCCAATTAAGCGGCGCTGCCTATTCACAAAATCGCGCAAAGCCGCGCTAAAGCAGGTTTTATACAGGTGGACTTGAAAGAGCTAGAAATTGGCCCAAAACGGCCAATAGACTACCAGATTCTTGTGCTGGGAACACTCCTCCAGGGATAGATAGGCTGCTCCAAGCTCCCCACTGCCACTGGTGAACAAAGAAGCCTCCCTTTATCCAAGAAAGGAAATGGGCAACACAGGAACCTTCCAAAAGTCCAGAATACAGCAAAGCCTGTATTTGGACTACTCTAGGTCAGGAAAGATGGAAAACAAGGATCATTTTTTTTTTACATTTTTATTTTTTTTTACATTTTTTTACATTTACATAATACACATTTTCACTGTGCAGTCCCTAACATACTATATTGATATGCGACTGATGTTGCGGCTACAACTGCCTTTCATTGACATGTCCTCACCTGCTGTACATTAAGTTGTTTCACCTGTTCTCTTTCCCTATATCCATTCCTACAATTCATCTATGTGTCTCTATTCAATACATACACTTCCCCTGAGTGCTTATTTTACATGACAGTCTGTGTACCCTTACAGATCATTTTCACAACTTCAGTACAGAATGCCAGGAATAAGATTTCACAATACTCTGCACTGTAGATACACTGTTCTGTACTGTGTTTGGATTGTATACTTAACATTAACACTTCTCAAGTCTACAGATTTTCACAGAATATCCAGATGTTTTCCTTATCAAATTTGTGGCTTTCTGCCATATCACTGGGATGATCTCAGGAATGATGTGACTCAATAATTCCATACATTAAAGTTTCAGACTTCAAATCCTTCAGAATATGTGCCTTAACACAACTCCCTGGTTATTCTTGCACATTTCTATAGGGCAAATATGTCAAATATGTCCCTATTTCTGGGTCATTGTCCCACAACTATGCTGGCCTTTGTCCAGATGTCTTGCACTAAGAGAATGAGAGCTATCTGTTAAGCTCTGGTGATCATTGTGGCATTCTATGCAAAACAGTGGACCTTCAGTGCTCTGATTTAGACAGGAGTGCTATCCCTGTTTGCTTACTCGGTTTCCTGGCCAGCAACACTGTTGCCAGTCACGAAACCTCAGAGTTTATTGAATCTCATTTATTGACTAGATATATGATTCCTAAAAGAAGGGGAAAGGAACAAACTATTTTTATTGCAGAAGGGGGTTATCTGCTATGGTAGCTTGAGAGCTCTTAGCAATACAGCAAATGGAAGCAATTTATTCCTGCTAATAGCTTCAAACTATGTTATGAGAGCAGTAATAGCATATACTAGAATTACTTGAGTCATAAGAACTGAGCTTCAAGGAAGGATGTTGTGTTGTCATGAGACTAACTAGATGTGATATTTTTTCTTGGAGGGGGTGAGATTTATATTAGTTAATACAAAATAATTTATATGACAGAATATTTTATTTCTTGGTTACATAACACTAAACTACATTTACAAGGTTTTTCTTATCTTGCCCCTTGTGTACATCTTGCTGGTGACTCAGACTATCTGCTCTGCGCCATCCATAACTAAATTACAGATCACCCAACACTCCTTCACTGATACTGAATCCTGGCTTACAAACTGTAATTTAATTCTTAGTTCTAAGAAAAAATGTTATTTCCCACAAAACAATACCTTAAATAGAAACATATTTCATATTATCTTAAATAATAACACCAATATAAAAAATGTTAGGCAAACCAACTACCTGGAGTCATAATAAATGACAACCTTAAGATGGATCATCACACACTTTATTACATTATAAAAACTTAACAAAAACATGACTCCTTTTATAGGGTAACACATTACCCAACAGACACTGCTAGGATTACCATAGCATTAAGTTACCTCCTTTCATCATACGTATTTCTCCCATTCTTACAAAATCAACACTACCTATAAAACTAAACTGGCCTCTTTCCACTACAACGTAGGTACATTTACATGCAACCATATTAACAAAACACATAACTGAGTAGTACTAAATTAAACTGCCTCAAAGTCTCACACCAGCTTACCTACATGTAACTAATCACCGCCCATAACCTCCGATATACTTTTGATGAATGCCCAGCATTACAGAGCACTCTACTCTATCACACTCCTACTAGAGAACTTCATTGTAGCAATGAACTGCTACTATGTAGCAGTAAATCATTCAACATTGCTGGAGACAATCTCTAATTTCACTATGTGCCAAACTGTGGAACTAAATCACTACTTACTTAATACAGGTAGAAAAGGCTAATGGATTCAAAATCTTACTTAAACAACATCTAAACCAAGGCTGGCTCTGCTCTTCCTACTCACTTGGCTAAGTCTTCTCCCTGGATCTTTCATGACCAACAACTCTACCACCTCTCTACTTTGTAACCCACCTACTCTATCCTAACCCATAAAATCTCAACTCTGTCACTTTCTCACTGTTTTCTCCCCTCACTAATCACTAACCCTCCATTATCTGTCTTCCAAATCGTTTCATCAACTTACTTTTTCTTTCATTCCTAATATTGAGCCATATTACTAATATCCACACATGCCATTTCTACCATCCAAGAAAACACTCTCAGTTCTATTTCTTTACTTCCATATATTGAACAGGAGTATGCACTGTTTCTCTTTGTATTTGATTCTCTAGTGATGCTTATCCATTACAAGTACATTTCTTTTACTGTTTTCAAGACATTTACTCCCTGTATTTTTATGGTAAAGTGTATAGTGTTCATGTAAAATGTAGTGCACATGTAACAGACAGACAGACGCACACATACACGTGTGCATACATCCACGCACGCACACACACACACACACACACACACACACACACACACACACACACACACACACACACACACACACACACACACTGTCCTTTCTCAAAGGTAAGAAACAAGAAAGATACTTTGATTAGCATATAGCTATTGGAGAACAGCTCTAAAATATCACACAGCCATGACACTTATAAATGTTATGACCACAATATACATCTAATGCAATCAAGCCTCATCCATATTCTCTAAACAATAAGTAGCACAACCTCTTCTCATCAGCCTTCTGGAACATCTTGTTTTTTTGCTAACATGTCCATTATTCAGGTACCTATATCTTCAAGGACATAATGTTAATAAGAAAACTGCAGACCTCTGGTAGACTTGCATTTGACTGTGCACTTAATTGACTACATCATCCCCCCACTGCAGCACCATACACGTGTCTATAGACCCTAACCCTAACCATGCCCCTGCTCTAACCCTAACCCTACACATTACTCAGACATGTAGTACACTAAAACTATCCCCTAACCTAACACTAACTCTAATCCTAAAAATCAAACACTTGCATAAACATACTACAATCCACATACACATCCTCAGACTATCCGCTTATGCAACCTTATCTCTGAACCTAAGCTGCAAACACAAATGCACTTACAAACACATGTACACACACGCACACACACACACACACACACACACACACACACACACACACACACACACACACACACACACACACACACACACACACACTCCTAAATCTCATACACACCTACTTACCCTTTTTGGCAAAATGGACATTTTTCTTGCCAGACACTTGGCAAAATGGATGTTTGATGCATAGAGCTCACAACTAATGTGGTCAATAAATTGAGCAGTTGAACATATTAACTGCTACTGCATATCTCTCTCTATATAGATATATATCTATGGTGTGGATTCAGTAAAGCCTACATGGTGCTCTAAAACTGTGTGTGCATAGTAGCTCACTGACTTTTATTCAATAAGCATCTCTACATGGAGTATAGAGCCTCTTAAACATGGTAAACATTGTGGCATGCTAATTACAGCATAAGTAGCTGAATTGTATGATAAGCAACCAATCCAAGATGAAAGAGCTGTTCAAGAAGCTATAAAGCAACTCTGTAGACTCAGTGCAGATTTTGGCCTTGAATTCCAAAACTTACTGGAATACAGCCACAGAAAATACTCTATATGAAATGAATGATAGGGGCTGCAACAGGCCCAAGTCTATGCTGCTGCCACTGTTAATATAACTCAGCCAAGAAGGAAAAGTGTGTTTAGACCCTGTTTAACTTTTCATGGTTTACATGAGGTGGAAATAGTAGAGTGCTAAAGGGTCAATAGAGGCACACTACAGGAAAACCTCTGTCATCCTCAACTGAGAGCACAGGCAAACCAAGGGAGCCAATACCTATGGAGTCTAAGTAGCACTTAGACTATTAGCTACAGGAATCTTCCAGAGACCAACAGGGATATGCTGGGGGTGGCACAGGCATCAGCATCCAGGATCCTCCATCAGTTCCTGAATACTATACTACAACACAACAGTGACTATATACATTTTTTCCTGCACACCCAAGGACAGAGCTACAACTATGCAGGATTTTTACCCTGTAGCACACTTCCCTAAAGTCCTGGGTGCCATAAACTGCATGCACATTAAGATCAAAGCATCACCGGGGAACAGGGAAAGGTGTACATAAACAGAAATGACTTGCACGCCATTAACTGCCAGGTCATGTGTAATGCTAAGGAAATCATCTTGAATGTGTATGCTGACAACCCTGGCAGTTACCACGACTCCCATAACTGTCACAACTCTCAACTCTATCAGAGGTTTTCTGGGTGGGACATCCCACATGGCAATCTACCAGGTGGTGAAGGGTATACACTTGAAACATGGCTGATAACGCCCATCAGAAATGCGCACATACACACACACACACAAACACACACACACACACACACACACACACACACACACACACACACACACACACACACACACACACACTGAAGAATGCTATAATGAGGCATATGCTCAAACAAGAAATATCATGGAGTGTGTGTTTGGGCTGCTGAAATCATGGTTCCAGTGTCTAGATACATCAGGGGGAGCCCTGCAGTACATTCCCAATGCTTTGATGAAATTTTCACTGTCTGTGCTATCCTTCACAATATTAGCCTGCGAAAACAGTTTCAACAGGAATACTAAGGGGAAAGGGTACACATCCCACCACCAATGGCAAGGTAACCACAGCCACACATAGGTGAAGAGTCAGAGAGAGAACCACCAACTGCAGGTGTTGGTAGAAGTAGGCATGCACAATATGCCCTTGCCCTGGCCAAGAGGCAATGGATATCTCACATGCTGGCCACCTAAGGGGGTACAACTTTCATCCCATGCACATACATACAGTAAAATTGATGCTAGGCAATACTACTGCTAGCATCACACAGAGTCAGTCTCAAATTAAGACACTTGTAACTGCCAGACAATCAAGGTAAGTGTTGAACCTGGAAAAGGAAAATAGATGGCTAAGAACATGGCTGAATGGCAGATCCTTGGATAATGATATTTGCTAATGTACCTAAGTAGAAGGTGTGTGAGCTTTACAGCAATGACGTCAATATGTGACAGGACTGTCGTATGTCAATAGATGTGTGGTCTTTATCAACTAATAGGCCTCATGCAAAGTTACACACCTGTAAGAAAGCAGTACGATTTTCAAAAGAGCATCACTAACACATATATACTAAGCAGTCAGTCAGCTATGCACCCTCTGCATCAGGCAAAAGACTTGTGCATCCCTGAATCCAAAAGCTAGAATCAAGGATATGGTACAGTTATCATCATCTTCACAGGGTATTGTTTGGGGAGGTAGGAGGCCAAGGCTGACACAAAAGTTAGTGAGTGCATGTGAGTAAGAGAGACAGGCAGGCAGGCAGAAATTTAGATCAAGTATCAAATGGCCAATGAGACAGAATGAGCTATAAGCCTCATGAATAACCCATGTACCTGTTATGTATGTATGTGTGTGTGTGTGTGTGTGTGTGTGTGTGTGTGTGTGTGTGTGTGTGTGTGTGTATGGGCATTCAAGTGTGTGTGTGTGTGTGTGTGTGTGTGTGTGTGTGTGTGTGTGTGTGTGTGTGTGTGTGTGTGTGTGTGTATGGGCATTCAAGTTGAAATGCATATGTGAGTGTCTGCAAGGGCACAGCCAAGCTCTGTGTTAGCTCTATGTCCTGGCATCTTGGACAGGGGGTTGCCTTGCATGGAAGAGATAACAGTTCATTGTTATCACCTCCGGCTATGAGAACTGAATCTGCCAGGAGTTGCACTGACACTTCCATGCCCATGGTCAGATGTGTTGCTACTACCTGAATGTGAATGATATCTTCTGAATGAGTTCTCCTCATGAGTACTCCCAGGACCATGACTCCATGGCCTATGACATCTGGGTGGTGACACCTCAACAACTGACAGAACAGTGGAAGCAGTGCTACTACAGGAGCATGATCTGGTATGGCCATGTTGGCTAACAGCAGATGATGCTGTTGGCCTACATCCAAGTGGATGCTATTCCCCTCCCAGTAGATGTTGCATCCCAGAAGCTACTCATTCCATTGTGTCATTCACCTGATCCATTGAATTGGCCACATGGCAGAGGCACTCCCACACATCATCCTGTGCCTCATCTACAACCGTAAGCGTGTCTTTGAAGGCGGTAGTGGGACTTGCCTGGTCCTCTGTGATGGCAGCATATATTGAGTGGCATGTAATGACACACCAGGTTCAGGTGGAGGGTGGACAGCAGGCTTCCTCTGAGCATCCCTAATAACCCTCCTGTGTGGCACCTCTCCACACTTTTGCTACAGCCAGGGCCAACTGGTACTAAAGCCACAGTAACCACACTACCCTGATCAAGTGTATCACCTTCCACCTGTCCAATATCTGGAGGCTCAGTGGAATAGGTATGCTTAGGCCTACTGACTGTGTCTGAGGGAAATACAGGGGATGCTCAACTTCAGTTTCAGATTCATCCTCTGCATCCATCGATTGTGCCTCTGTTTGGCCACCATATCAACAGAGTCTACAGATACTCTGGCGTCAGGTGGTAAGAGTTCTACACTTCCGTTGTCAGGATCATATGTGATAATAAGCAACAAACCAACAAACACAGGAATAAAATTAATACTACGCTAAATATTTAAAACAATTTATATGACAGACATACTTGTCCCAGTATTGCAGATGGTACAGCAATACACACACTCATTATAACCACCTTGCACAAACAGATAAATGCATATATTTGATAAATGGTCATCAATAATCAAAGAAAAAGTTTTGTCTTACCATGTACAGATGACTCCACACTAGGTAGGGAGGATAGTCTTGGAAGTAATGAAGCAAAATAAGGACACAAATTAAACATCAAAATTGGAATAACGCAGGGGGACAGTGAATACATAATTTTGCCTATATGTCCATTAAGAATAGTTTTAATGGAAACTTGGATAACATGTCCACCCACAGCCCATGTGTAATGAACAAGTGTGTTGTATAAGTCTATTAATTTATCAATAGGTTCATAAAAAAATTCCACAGGAAGTATTAGTTAAATTTTATACATTTTACTATACAAGCAAATCTAAAACTTGCCACATGCAAACTTACCAGGAAGCTCCTCCCGGCACATAGTTGTCCTCCCAGACACATCAGCACGGACATCAATCGCTTGCTGGTGTGCAGTTTCCACTAAGCTCTTTGGATCTCTGACACTGGACAGGAACTCTCCATTTGGTACCAGTGGGGATAAAGTAGCAGCCCCCCACCCCATACCCAGCTGCTCATCGGTAACTGCAGCTGTTCTCCTTCGGGCTGATGAAATCATATCAGTGGTCCTATGATCAACCTGATCATATTTCCTGGTGTGACTCCCCTACTGCATTCACTAACTGGTTCCAAATCTGCATTCTGGCAACCATATCCTCACATCCTCTCTTAAGAAGAAAGGCAACATGGCACCTGAACCCATAAACTATCAAAGCATTTTCATTGACACTGAAAGGGGGCTTATGTGGATTTGTATGCTTGGGTGCCATAATCCTATGAGACATAAAATAGAAAAGGATATAACACATAAATATGAAATAATTAAATTCCTGCTGATATACACATATATATTTTCAACATTAAGCACTGGAGACACACATTTCAGGTATTAAAATTGAAGATTATGTGGGTGCACCATATCATATTCACACACAGATCAATGTCTGGCCCAAACCAAGGAATACCACTTTTAGTAATTTATTGTTTCACACTGAAATAACAGGATGTCTATACATTTTCAAGAGAAAAGCTCTTGAAACAGACGTTTTACTGTGGCAACACACAAGTGGTAGGTGGCTCCCCCACATAACAACAAACAAATGAAAGTTTGTACAAACCAAGGAATACCACATAATTCAACTGGGACAGTATATATGCTTTCAACATAATTCTCACAATGTACATACATTTACAACAGAAAAATCAATTAAACATGATTGACAGTCACCTCTCACTGTGCCCACCACTCCCCTAGAGGTGTTTCTGGGTCATCTCAGAAGCATAACAGCTGTGTCATTGACATGGTACATTACATTTCCCTGCAATAACATAGAAAATTGTAAAGTAACAATTTTAACAGTAACACTTATGATGAAAGTTAACCTATTTGAGAAATGTAAATGCCTGCCAAAAATGCCCATGCCAACAGTGAACTATGCAAAGTGCATACAAATAAAAGTTCATTTTTTACTGCATATATATAATTTAATTTGTAACATGTTGCAGAATATGGAATGTACTTGAAAATATAATCATATCTTAACAAAATTAGAAGCCTTCTCTGCAGATAAATCAGTAGCAATCTTCTGTTTTGTCCAAATACACACGTCTCCTCCCTTTCAAGTTCTCTAGCTACACAGTTGCCTTTTAATAGTGTAGATTCAGGTTTCTGAGCCTGGAGAAGATGCATATGGGGTAGAAAGTCATTGTCATTGCTAAATACCAAACGTTTGACTTTGTGTAGCAGGTGTAAATGTAATGTAGGCACAACTTCATTGTTAGTTGCTAATGGACTGCAACTGTGAATAATTAGTGGGATGGGGAAGGAAGACACAGCAGCAATTCAGACTACATTACCTGCATTGGGTGTGTCACCCAGGATACAATTACAAAGTGCAGAAGTAACTTTAGCAAGCTTTTAAATGGAGCTATCATTGTTGCTGACTAATAGCCAAACTATTCTGCCTTTGCAGATTTTTTTTTTTTTTTTTACTGTCATGTATTTTTATCATACAACTAAAGGACAGTGATACAAAATGCACTATAGGCTGCATGTCTGAGAGAACAGCACAGGTAAGAAAAGAATGAACACAGTCCAAAGAGAAGACAGAGCTACATTGGTGCAAACAATACTCGTAAGAGGTTGTATAATCTCCCATTGCATTAAATATGTAAGCCACACATGTACAAAGAAATGCGAGTGTACAAGTGTATATTATATGTCTTGCTAATACAGTGGAGGAAATGGGAATTGCTTGAATGCACATGATTTGCTTTCCTGCTGCAAAGTTGTTTCTGTGGCAAAGAGAGATGACATTCATAGTGTGTTTTGTAGGTTCATTAGCATGATAGTTCAAACCCAGTGTTGTGTACAAATCTCTAACATGTTAAAATATTCATATTTGTGCATTATGCAAACATGGTGAAATGTATAAATAATTTAAATTTAATGGGCATTGCCTTAGGAAGCGCAGTCATTGCATGGCAGTCAGCAGCTTCTATGAAAAGGGCAGCATAAATTAGAGCTGTGAATCAACTGTGTGCGTAGCACACCTGGTAAACACATTGAAGCACACAGCACATAGGGTAGGTAGACCATGGTCCAAGTCCCACAGTTTTTTAATTATAAAAGTTAATAACCAGTTTTTATAACGCTAATGTATTTTGGACTGTCTCATTTGTGTGTTGCTCACCTGTGCACAAACACAGCATACTGCTGCAGACAAAAAGATACATTATAACTTTCAAAAAAGATACTTTTATCTTTAATCATGCAAGCATGCTAAGCAGTATTGTATGGCAATCAGTTTGCAGACACAACACCTGTAGACAATAAATGGACATTATCAATTAAAAAAAAAATACATTGTTACATGTGTTGTCTTTCATCGTGCAAACACGCTAAGTGGTATTACACGTCAGTCAGCCCTCACTCTCATACACACTAATGAGTGTAAAAAATGCATTTGCTACCTAGATCTTACAGTGGGAACAAGCGTAAGTTAATAGCCACAGCATAGGTGAGCCAAGGCTATAATCCAGCAAATTCCAAGTTTTATTAATGCTGTTCCACTCAATTAATAATATAAAAATAATTATACATAAAAATAATTATTTATAGCTGGTGGATTGATCATAAATATGATATCATATATATATATATATATATATATATATATATATATATATATATATACTACATGTCTTAGTGGGTATCAGTACAATTATGGTTCTGCAATTAACTTTTTTTTCTGAACTTTCTTGTCACACACATACATGGTTAACCACTTAACTCTTTAATGTGTCTATATAATTAATGAACATGTCTGACAAACACTGCTGTGGCAAGGAGGAAAAAAAACACCTATGTGGAAAAATATGAATTCTCTTACATAGGTTTGAATCCTACATTCATCAAATTACTATTTGTGTGCAAAGCCACAAAAAAAAAAAAAAACAAAGTCAAGTCATAAAATGTATACCCCCAATACATGTAATAAGGGTCAAGTCATCCAATAGGCATAGCATCAGACAAGCCAAAAATGAATGCCAACTGTAATATTACCCTTCCTATTTCATAAACTGCCTTCCTCTCTTTTTGGCAGTGTTGCTCTGTGAGCACCATAGTACAAAAGCGATGGGCATAATTGTGCAGGTTTGCTCACTGGCCATAAAAAGCAATATCACGAACTGGCAGGAAAATACTTTAACTGTTGTAGGATGACCTGTGCAGACATGGCAGGAGCTAGAAAGGAAGGTGCCCAATTTAGGGCTCATGGATGGGGTGTAGAGGAGTCCAAAATTTTCACTGCACTCCTTGTAAAGTGCCATAGCTGTAGCCTGCTGAGGGGGACTATACTGTGTCTCAACATAATCAGAGTCTTGAAAACAGTCTAGACAATGCTGTCTCCAGTGTGACTGGCATTCTACATGCTGGAGAGCAATGCAGGCACCATTATAATGACCTGAAAAGGAGCAAACAGGAACAACTCAACCAGTAGCTAGAAGAGTTTAATATTGCTGGCACCCCAACGTTTTGTAAATATACAGATAATGATACTTTAAATTATATACAAAGATGGAAATAACCAAGACTGGTATGCATAATGTTCTTCTCTTTTTCTCTCCTCTTTGTTTTACAGCTGCCCAGGAGATTTCAGTGAACAGGGAGGCCCATACTAAAAGCTTAGAAAGACTGAGAGAAGCAAGGGGCATGTATGCAGCACAAATTAACAATTATTTTATTGAAAATATTGCTGTTCCATAGATTACTAGCAAATTAAGCACTCATATCTTAACCGTAAAATCAAGCATGCATGCTTCATTCTGTAGCTCAAAGTAATTCTAGGAGTCAATTATAATAGTCTATTCAGAAGCTGTGGGTTCAAATCCCACAAGAAATAAATGCATACTAAATAAAATGATAATTTCAACAAAACTGGTAAAAATGCCATGTTGTTAACTTAATCTATATTATTTTTAAAAGCATATGTACAATATATATATATATATATATATATATATATATATATATATATATATATTGCAATGGTTATTTGGAACAATTCTCAGTCCTATTTTGGACTTTTAAAAAGTATAGTTAAGTTAAAAGTAAGCATATATTTTATTGTAGTAATGTATTGTATGTGACATATGATGGTTCTAATTATCTTTATCTTTTTTTCTCTCTCTCCTAATCCATTATCTCTTTTTTTGTATATGTGTGATCACACCATTATGATGTCATCATTTTCCTGCAACCAACAAAATGATTTCCAGCACAGGAAAGTAGGCTAACCACTGCAGCTCAGCCTGCCACCCATCCAGCAGCTGCCACACTAATGCCCAGAACATCTGGGACACAACCTGGCAGTGCTGCCTCTTCAACCCCTGCACTATCTATGCCCTCTACATCTGGTAGCATTACCCTGGCAGCTAGTGCAGTAGCACTCTCTTGAAGTATTGATGGAAGTGTGGATTTCCTCACCTGCCAGGAGCTGCCAAGCATGGCGCATGAGGTCATGGAATGTACCAGTGGTGCATGCTTCAGCCATATGGAGAAGATGCTTGTTGGAATGCTAAGAAAACCAAAACATCAAGCACTCCAACAGGAACCTGAGGAAGGGGACAGTGATGACAGTTCTAAGGGTGAGGATTAGATTCTCACTGTTCCAATGCTTGATGGGCTTGGGCTTCTGATGTCCCTTTCCTATCCCCAGTGATGACATCAGCCATCCTTTTGTGTCCCTCATCATCCCTGTCTCTGTCTTGTTTGCTCTGTTTGTCTCTACCCACTTCCTCACATGCCATACTTACCTGACCCTGAGATACCTATGTCCCTTACCCAACATTCCACTCTTTTTGAAACAAAGCCAAAAAAAAAATTGTCCCATACATAGCTCTCCACTTCACATGTGTCTTCTTGACACATTTGATTTGGTCCAATTGTCTATAGAACATGATTGCATTGTTGTCACCCATCTGCATTGTGCTGACAGTGCAAATTCATCCAATTTTCCATCCATGTTTGCAGAATAACAGGTGTGTTGTACCTTTAAGAAGCATTCCTAAGACCTGAATGTGCATATAAATAGCAAGCATGTGCTAGCTTCAGTGCCATTTTGTGAGTATAGCTAGAGTATGAACATCTGTGTATGAGACAGCTAGTTTGTATATACGTTAAAGTTATTTAGGTTAATTTCTAATGTATTTGTACATAATAAAGCTGCTTGAACAGAACACACAATGTATATCTACTTCATCCTGACTAGACAAGTGACAATGTTCATATTACACTGTTGAAGAAGTGGATAGCTATAGTTCTCTCCTAATTCCTTCCTGCAAATTCCTATATTGCTTCCCCTTTCTTCTTCCCCTGCTTGTCCCTCATTTCACCACTTTCCCATCTACCCCATTTTTCATACTTTTAATCTGGTCAAAAATTAGAATCACATACCACACACAGCAGAAATGCCACCTAATAAAGACCTTCACTTTTTGTCCTCTACGTTTGCATGGAGTTTGGCATCTTGCTCTAATGCTGAGCAACGGTGAATAGCTCTTCATGTCCTATGTCGTAGTGTGGTTACCTCCATTCAGTGCTGCTTAAACTTGCTGTGCTAAAGGAATACACAATTACATTATAGTAAAGGAAGTACTATGACACATTTACTCTAACATTTATTTAGACTGCTGAATGTATAAAAATGTAAATCCATATGTGTGCTGTTGACATAAATCAATTGACTGATGTTCATTTTCACACAGTACTTCAGTGTAGTCATATATTCTCACAATTGCTGAAATTATTTATATTTTTATATTATTTATTGAACATTTATTTACTGGGAAAGTCCGAGTTGGAATAAAGCCAATTTTCAGTGGCGGCCCAGGGATAAATGCTCCAGACGCATGTCTATATAACATTATCACATTTACTTCAGTAAGACCATCATGACAAAATGTGTAAAATAATTAGATTGAGTTGGATTTGAATACTGTGTCATTTGTACTCTAAACATGAGCCCTCTGCTCTTACACCTGCTGCTACAGGGAAAGCTAAGCAACAGGTATATTTTTTTACACTCAGTACTGTCAAACATGCTGACGGTGGCGCCTCTCTGCTTAGAGTGTTTGCATGATGGCATTTAAACAGCAAACCACATTTGCTCCTTTCCTAACTCCAAGCAAACTGGGAAGGCAATAGAAATTGTCCTTCATATCATAAATGTTATGACACAATGTTTCCAATATAAACTACTATATATACATATATATCATAGTATCTGTCAGTTATTTCAACCATAGCCTATGTGGATAAGTTCTTCTCAAGTTCAAGTTGTATTCATTAAATGTGAATCTCTCTTGTGCAAACACTTTGTCATTGATCTCACAAACCAGTTGCTCGGTGGTGTGCTATGCAAAGAGCTGATTGGCATTTATTACTGTGTTTACTGCCCAGTTAATTTACATCCCATTAAGTTCATGTAAATATACAACTAAAAGCAAAGGACTTGCTAGAGACTGAACACATATTTACTCAGACTCATGCATGACTTGCACCCATGCTCTTGAAAATGTATATGTCAGTAATAGTTCCCATTGCATTGTTACATCATCTAAAGCTTTATACTGACAATAGACATTGAGATTGTCTTAAACATGTTTTAATGTGGACATAAATTCATCACAAATATGAACATATGTACATCCACAGTTGCATCGATGCTGATCACAAAACATGTGTGTGTGTGTGTGTGTGTGTGTGTGTGTGTGTGTGTGTGTGTGTGTGTGTGTGTGTATATGTATGTGACTGTAAGTGTGTAATTTATAAAACAAATTCGACTACTGTGGCTGGAATGTCCAAAGTTTTTAATATAGAAACAATAAAAGTCAATAAAAGAAGTTAAGCACTTTCATGACTGATTACCACTTCTTCAGACCATAAACAACAATGAAAATGCTTTAATAATTAAAATACAAACTGATCAATCAAAAACAAAACAAGTCACATGTCTCCTACTATAGATGAAAGCGTAAAAGCCATGAAAGCGCTTACCTTCTTTTATTGGCTTTTATTGTTTTTATAGTAAAAGTTTTTCACATTCCAGTTGTGGTGGTTGAGTTTGTTTTATGCTGTTCACATTGTTTTTCTGTATTCTCTCGACTTTTGCTCACTAGGACTACTTGTGCTTGCTGTCCTCAAGTGTTACATACACAAAATATTGAAAAACAGTTGCATATGTCTCGGTTAGGCAGCATGCATTCCTGATAGCTTATTGCATCTAGTTTGAGAAACTGTCTTTTAAAGTATATCTGCACATTGGAAAAAAAAAACAGAAAATCCAAAGTCCACACTTTGCATGCCACTTTCATAACAGGATATGTTACCTACATCATATAATGATGATGTCATCATATATAAAGACCACTAGGACAAGGAAAAAGCATACTTTGGTGATGGCATAAATATTAACTACTGGGTTCTGCAGATGTAAACCAAATAGTTAGGTGGGGTTAACTTGCCACAACAGCCACATTGATTGTGTGTCTGTATGTATGTGTAAATGTGTGTACATAGTCAGAAGGGCATGAGTCTTAATCTGACTGCCAGTAAACAAGTGTCACGGAGAACAAAACGTTTTACAGTAGTACATGGCCTGCATAGCCATTTCATACAGGCCTCCCATCTTCTCCCAAGCATACAATAATGATGTCATCCACTATAAAGAGTTCAGCTACAGTTTAAAAATAAGACTTGTGGCATGGTGCTTGCATTAAGTACTGTGTTCTTTAGCTTGTATAACTATTTATAAAGGGTTTTACTCTCACTGCAGTCATCTGGTGTGTGTATAGTCAGAAGAGCATGATTCTCTATCCTAGTGTCAGCAATCCAGTCCAATGGAAAACAATTTTTACAGTTGTACATGCCTACACTGCCATTTCATACAGGCTTTCCAACATCTACTCCCAAACATACACTACAGATGTCATTAGCTATAAAGTGTTATCTGACAGTATGCAAGCCAAGATTGTGCTGTGTTGCTTGAGTTAAGTACTGTGTTCTGTAAATAGTTAGGTAGGGGTTCTAATTTCACTATGGTCATTGTGTGTATGTATTTTTGTTCTCAGATTGTTCACATTGAGAAGACCACTTTAGAAAACCATGTGAGACATACTTCTCAACTGTCCAGATTGTTGCAGAATTTCCAGAATTTTGCTTTCTATTTTTGGTTTGTTCGTCATAAAATCTGTACTTTTCTGGCAACTCATTGATGATTAATGTCATTAAATAATGGCATGCATTTCAGTTGCAGACTTTGTAGCTTTAAGAAAATATATGTTAACAGAAAACCTGTTATTCTATTTATGGGCCTTTGTAGCCCCATTATCTTAGGCTTTGTCCAGATTTCTTGAGCTAAGAGGTTGAGAGGTATGATGTGAGACACTCCTACTACCATCTTCTTGTCACTAGACACTGATGATGTCATCAACTATAAAGTGATGTCTGACAATATGAAAGCCAGAGTTGTGCTGTGGCACTTGCATTAAGTACTGTCTTCTGTAGGTTGTTAGGTAGAAGGTCTAATTTCACTGCAGTTGACTGGTGTGTATGTGTGTTTGTTCAATGATCAGTCAGGTGATAGAGTTAGAATGGCATTTGAGGCCACAGCTATGTTAGACACTCCTCCAAACATCTTCTTGTTAACATAGACTGATGATGTCATCCTCTATAAAATGCACTTTGACACTGCTTAAGTAAACATGTGCTGTGGCACTAGCATTAAGTACTGTGTTCTAGATAGTTAGGGGTTCTAATCTGACCGCAATCAAATTGAGTGTGTGTTCTTTCAAATAACATTTTTGAAACAATTTTACACATGGATGTGACTCCACATCTATGCCAGATACTCCTCCCAATATCTTCTTCTCAGCATACAATGATGCTATCATCCTCTCTAAAGTGCAGTGTGACAACGTTAAAGTCAGACATATGTGGCAGTGCTAGTCTTACATGGTATGTAATCCACCTTCTATACCTACACAGGTTTAATGTTCAAATCAGACCCAGTCAACAGCTGTATGTAGTTGGTGGTGCAGTACGGTCATTGTGTAATCTTTTTAATCTCTTTTCATTTTATTACCACGTAGGAGAACCTTTAACATAGCTCCATGAATCCAGCATCCCCTTTCTTCCTATGGCCACAAAGCATCCTTCCTGCAGAGTACTGGAGGGTGCCCACATCTCAAAGATGCATACACACATCATGAAGCAGAGTTCTTCCATGTGCATCTACAAGCCACCTCCAGATCACTGGATGTGCAATTGCTAATTCTGTCATGGGTGGTGCACATGTCACATATGGACAGAGACAGTATGTAATGCAATCAAACAAATACACACATACACACATAACCTTACTATCTTCCATCATATAGATATAGTGATTTTGGTTTAAATGGTAAAATAATGACTAGGATGTTATGTGATGTTGGCAGTTAGCCTAGTAATTTCCTATGACTCTACAAACATTTTACATGCTAATGTTGCTGTTATCCAGACTCAAGAGAGTATTACAAACTGTGACGTGAGGTAATGTATTGATGGCCATTGCTGCCATTTGATTACATCTTCCTTCCATAGCAGGTGTAGTAATATGCCTCCTGAAAATTGACATTGGATGATACTATGCATATTGCGCATGCATTTTTGTAGTGGAGTATATCAACATTTTACATAGGTCTCATTTGGCCATTGCAGTGATATTTGCAGTATGACACATGTGTACGTGTGCATACCTACCATCATTAAATGCTCTGTGACATACATCAATGCAACCTCATACTGATTACATGGGCACATAAGACTTGTTTCATCCACATGTTGCAATGCTGTTGTATCCACAAACATTATGTGGAATTTTGCTGCTTTCCTCAAGGATTATTGAGGTGGTCCCCAGCAGCATTGTTGACTATCAGCATTTATGTCAGTAACTGTTCTGCATGACACACATCCAACTCATTTGTAATGTGTCCATATATGGTATCAGGGCACTCACACAGAGCATTCCAGTGAAAAACATATAGGTGTATGATGTGCAATTGAATGAAAAACATATAGGCATATGATGTGCAATTGATATAATTACGTGACATAGGCAGAGTTGTATGACTGTGTGAACAGCACGGCTATGTGGCACCAAGGGTGTACTTGGAGTTGTTGTCACAAATCATTTTTTAAGTAAGTGTAAAATGTTAAGGGGAAAACACAGCTAAGTGCAGAGTTGCTTGTGGATGCCACTGCCCATGCAACCGGATAAAATAGACAATCTGCTAGCTGACAGTTTGGATCAAACTTCACCCACCCCTGTTCCCACTGACCGTCTGCCAAAATATTCATGCAAACATTACTCAGCTTTTTTTTCTCAGGAAAGCAACTCATCTGTGTTCTCTCTCTATGGCTAAAAACAAGAAATCAATGGGCTGTGACAACATCCCCGATTGCATACTCAATAACTTAAAACCTGGCCTTGCAGACACAGTTAGATCCATACTTAAACACAGCCTCTAGACAACCTATATTCTGGCAAGAGGGTGTACAGCAACAGTCATTCATCTGAACAAGGGAGCACCATCACCCGATCTAGGGAATTATATACCTATAATCCTTACTCTCTTTATCTGTGAGGCAGACCAAAGAATTATCATGGACCTTATCAAAAATGACACAGATAATCTCCTGATTGTGTAACCAACCCATTTTTGATTTGTTAAGTCTTCTTCATGTCTGTTAAATCTGGTTGACTTCTTCATGGAGATTTCCAAGGGTATGCTTGAGGAAAGGATTGTGCATCCGACTAACTTGACCTGGACATGGCATTTGACATAAATCCACACTTGGGTATTACAGAGAAACTGTGTCAAGTGGGAATAAATATCTATGTCACTAGGTGGTTAGATAAATGGATCACATACATGGCATGTACTGTTGATGTGTGTGAATTTACCTCTATCAAGAGTCCAGTGACCAGGGCTGTATTTGTGGTTCTGTACAAGGTCCTTTCCTGTTCAGTATTTAATTCTCAGAAGTGAAGGCAAACTTAAATAGCCTTTCTCTAACCAACTTTGTGGATGACTACAAATTGTGGACAACCATTAAATCCAAGAATGCTATGATATATTGTATAAAGTATTAACTCACACAAATAATTGTTGCCACAGCCATGGAGACACACTAGACAAACAGAAATCATAATTATTCCCTTTTTTAAAGCAAATAAACAAGCTAATTACAACACAGACAACACACTTCTATAAGTAGACTGAATGGTATGTGACCTGGGTATTCAGGTAGATAGTAAGCGGAACTTCCACCAGAATATGACCATAGTGGTGACAAATCCCTTGTATGTAGCACAACTCCTAACTATGAGCAGGCCATCCACATCAAAGGACATTACAATTCCATTGTTTTTAGTCTTCATCACCCCAGTAATTAAGTACAATGCACCCTTTTGCATGTACCTCACCACACATCTGCAACAGCTGGAGCAACCTTTGAGTTATTGCTCAAAGAAAATACATGGTATAAAAAGTCTTATGCATAGAGACTGAAGGCCCTATCACTGTATTATATTTCCTACAGAGTATTAAGGATCAATCTGTGTCTGGCCTACAGGGCAGTCTCCAATCTGGCCATGATGGAAATGCTACACTTTGTTAACGCAAAGTGCATGAGGGTCAGTTGTTCCAAGGATGTTAACTGAGCTTCTGACATAATACATCATCCAACTGTCAGACAAAACCCCTTCTCTGGAACAAGCTTCCCACTCATGTAAACCAAAGACATTGCCTGACACTCTTCAAGTGCAACCTAGATCAATGGATGGCTAACCATTATTGTACTCCTGTTGTTGCAGCTGTGTCCATCATAGATAGAGGCAGTTGGTTTTACATAACATAGCATCATCTCATACCTGTGTGAACATCATTTATACAGCTATTTAAAATTGTGAAACACTTTACACTTAGCTAATCTCTTATGGGATCTTGGGACTTTAGCCTAATACTCTGCTATGCACCTGTAAGCCTATGATATACAATTGTATCTTAGGTACAGCTATAATGTGACTTTACAGTGTCATGGATATCCCAATAAATCACTTCAGTATTACCACTTGATAGTTTGCATGAACAGTTATGCATGCATGTCAGGATTTCATGGTAGTATAAAAGTTTCCATGGGAATATCAAGGTGGCAGCAATCCTATGACACATCTTGGGTTTGACATGTGCTGATATAAAGTGTACTCCATGTTTCGTTTGGTATGTGAACAGTATCACAGTGACAGTATCCTCACTCATTGATGCTACTCTTTGCAGTGTTGTAGTTTTTGAGTACATGGTCATACTGATGCATTGCCATCAGTCTCAGATATTGCTGTACCATTCATTATAATGGATCACTTCTTAATTCACACATCAATTGCAGATGCTACAGACAATATTCATTGCTATTACCTATTGCAGAGGAATGCAATACACAGCTTGTGTGAGGAATCTACTGATAATAGTGAACTATGACATGCGTGTCAAAGGTGACACATGCCACAATGTTTTGGGTGACACGTCAGCGATCACCAACACCGAATTACCAAAGACACTGCTTTTGCATTTGTTGCTCTTGTGATGTGCACTGAATTATTTTGTGCCAGGAGCTTTTGACATACCAAACCCAAAAGGTTTGCCATCACTGCCTTATGTCTTCCAAGAATGATTTACTCAAGTGTATTACTTTTGCCACAGTGAGCTTCCACATATTTTTTCGATCATACATCAGTGTTCTTTGTGATGCATAACCATTAGGAATTGACAGTGCAGACTTCTCTTCAAGGTGTTCTACAAGATGCATGCTTGATAGCTTTTCCTGTGATGCACCCTATAAATACACAGCTCATTGACAACATCAATGGCATGGGTTACATTCTTGCAAGTGTGGATTGTGGCATATGTGTCATGCAACCCTCTCAACTACCCAGAATTTCTCCTAATTTAAACTACAGATATAACAGTGTTCCTCTTAACTCCTCCAAAAAGTAGTCATGTTTGAGGAAGGTGTGCTTGATTTCCCTTATAGATTACTGACAAATCATTACAGTTGTACAAGAGTGATCATGCAGAACATATGTAATAACTCATGATCACATATTTATTGTCCATGATGGTGTTTGCTTCTCTCTACTGTTGTCCATGAGCCTATTGTTATGTGTCACAATTGCTTGAGATCTATGCTGACATTTCTGTCATATTCAAGCAACTCATTTTGCACACCTTCAAAACATAAACATACCTCATTGTATATACTTTCCTTGCTAAATGCCCTCTTCATTGATCATGTCAAGGTGTTTATATCACAATGAATCATCTCCATTGATATGTGACCTAGTGTGACAGTCACATAATATAAAATAATGTGTGATGATATGAATATACCCACACAGGAGGTGTAAACAGCAGTGCATACTGTTTTATGTACATACGTGATTACTTTTCATGCTACTGACCTGAATTTGGGTGTGCGTACAGTGACATGCCCTTATCTAGTGTACATTACCATGTTTCATGTGTCCTCTTCTTTTTTGTTCATTCTTACTATTCATGTCTGTGGTCCTTTTCAATACGCAAACTTCCTTGGACTAGAGTATTTACACTGCAGTCTATGTACTCTTGATGATCACCACAAAACCTTTATTTCAGTATGCCAAACACATGTTGTAGTATACATTGCACTGAGTGCTCTTTTCTATACTGTGTTATTATTGCATTCATTACATTAATTTTAGCCCTGGTAGTTATTGTGGCTGTCTGCGCAATCCCGTAGAACATGTTTGCCCCATAGTTACACTTGTCAGCTTGCGTTATATGCCTTTGTGCTGATTACATAGTTTCCTGGCCAGCAACACTGTTGTTGGTCACTAAATGTTGCTTGCATCCATGTAAGTGTGATGTGCAGCATGCACATATAATTAGTGCTGTTGTTGGTCACTAAATGTTGCTTGCATCCATGTAAGTGTGATGTGCAGCATGCACATATAATTAGTGCTGCTGCTAATTGCCCAAATACGTAAACTCTGTGTAGGCTTCATGCTAAGCTTACATGGAGTTTATTGAATCCCCGGGTATATGTTTATCTATAATCTATATCTCTATATATATTTATCTCTCTCTCTCTCTCTCTCGCTATATATATATATATATATATATATATATATATATATATATATATATATACATTTATCTATCTATATGTATGTTTGTGTGTCCACACACACACACACACACACACACATATATATATATATATATATATATATATATATATATATATATATATATATATATATATATATATATGTATATATATATATATATATATATATATATATATATATATATATATATATATATATATATATATATATATATATATATATGGATCTACTTTGATCCAGCGAATTTATGTTTCATCGAAACGTAAATTCGCGACCTCATTTACGCGAAAGTGTATTTTTTCAAAAATGCACTTCCATGTAAAAACAAAAATAAAACCTAAACCAAAAAAACAAAACAAAAAAAAACAAACAAAAAAACCCCACACTAAGCACAATTATGCAGGGGGGCAAGCACCCCTGCACCTCCCATGTGGGGGGCTATGCCCCCACATCCCCAACTTTAGTATTCTCACTCTAAGATCGCACTACAGTGGGGAAAACAGAATATTCCCTTATCCCCACTGTACCAGGATCTCAGGAATAGTTTGCTTAGCTGTACATCAACACTAAATATTGATGTACAACTAATGTTACATGCAAACTGCATGTTTTTATTTTTATTTTTCTGTTTCTACATGAAAAAATGCACTTTTGCATGTGAGGTCGCAAATTTACGTTTCGATGAAACATAAATTTGCTGGAAAAAATGGGATCCAAATATATATATATATATATATATATATATATATATATATATATATATATATATATATATATATATATATATATATAGAGAGAGAGAGAGAGAGAGATAGAAGCAGTTATATAAAGCTTACTCTACCTCAGATTACCCTGATAGGGAGCATTACATAACCTTCCATTCACACTTTTTTCTTTTTTTTTTTTTTTTTGCTGTTCGAATTGTAGCAAAAGACCTTTTTGCTCCTCAGCTTTGAGTTGAGGGGTCCCATAATAGGGTGGTGCACAGGATGTCAGAAAAGCTAGCTACAGCTCTGCCTGCAGTTATCCTTTAACTAGTAAAAGTAGTGAAGGAACTTTATAAGGACTGGATAAATTACAGACACTGCTCTATGTATAAGTAAAACACGAGGCTGTTAGTTATTACCTTCATGACACTGAAATAGACAACGAACAGTAACTTGTATGAAACAGTTCAACTGCTGCGGGAGGAGAATCAACATTAGATGGTGACCATTAACTTTTATGAGACATTTCAGCTTCTATATGAGGGCTAACAATTGTATATTGTATACAGTTTGATATTAATTAATGACAAGCAGGTCCCATAATTTGTGTGGAATGATACATAGTTATGCACATTACAGCATCTTGGAGCCAGTGATATCAACTTCAAGAAGAGAGGTTTGGCAGTTTTCAAGACAAGGCAGTATAACCAAAATCAAGATAAACAAACATTTTATTTCCTGCTAATAACAGTATAAATTTTAAAGCACTGCAAGGACTGAATGGAGAGATGACGTATAGCCAATAGCAACTATTACTTTTTGGGAAAATGAGATGTGAGCACAGTGGTACATAGAATATAATCAGTGATCATCATATTGAAGGAATAAATGTTAAAACTGAAATACTGAAAAAGCAGTGAATTTTCAGGATGGAATATAAATCAATAAAATAATGTAGTCAAATGATTTATGGGCTTGCATATAATTGCTGCACACTGCCCCCCTTACCTGATACACTAATACCTTTAATTTCAATGTTGTGTGACCTTGAGGAGGTGATATATTTAGTTAGATGGGATGTAGGATATGTAACTCATTACATCAGAAGGTACATATCAACAGAGCTCTGTGCATTAGCACTTAAAATAATTTAGTCCAATTTGTTATATATTTTCTGGTTCATTTTACATGTTTTAAAGCAACATTTTATAACTTATACAATACATTCATACATACTACAAAATAGGTCTCCCTCATATTTTATATGATTTCTGGTGGCACTAAACTTAAGATGAATGTCAGAATCCTTTCATCTTCAGTGCACAAATGCAGAAGTGTACTTTTTCATTTGTACACTGACGATAAATGGATAGTGACATACTGAAATGAATGAAAAATATGCAATGCTGTTTCTTTACCACTGTGATTAATTGAGTTTGTTATACCTGATATTTATAGATATGGACTATGTTTTAAAGAGCTTCTATTCTTTATGTAGCCTGGGCAATGGATTAGAAGAGCTCCTAACGTGCAAAAGAGACACAGCATGGGTTAGCTTTCAACATTGTCCAGTGATCTGTTTCTAGCA